>NC_142503.1:71280000-71405000 GCF_057876585.1 Rhinolophus sinicus
TTTGAATAAATGTAGATTTTTGTATATGAATAAGTGAATAAATGTAGATTGTTGTACATGAATAAATGTAGATTATATTACATGAAAAAATAAGACATCCCCTGAAAATAAGCCCTGATGTGTCTTTTGGAGCAAAAATTAATATGAGAGCTGGTCTTATTTTCCGGGAACTACAATAAGTAAATCAATAAATAACCTGATTTTTAAAAATGAGCAAAGGACTTGAATACACATTTCTCCAAAGAACATATACAATGGTCAACAGGTATATGAAAAGATGCTCAATATCATAAATCATGAGGGAAATGCAAACCCAAAAAATTGGCATATCACCTCAAACTTGTTATGATGGCTATCGCCAAAAAATAAAATTAAAAAGTAACAAATATTAATGAAATTATGAAGAAATTGGATCCCCCCCCAATTGCTTCTACCATTTTCATTTCATTCTAATCATCCCTTGAAATTAACCATCCTCAGTAGTCCCTAGTTTATATGCTTCTCATGTTTCTTTTTGCACTAGTAAGCACTACACTTATGTATGTTTTCTTTTTTTTTAATTACACATTGCTACTTAATCAAAAGTAGAATACTAAATAATATAGACACTGTCTTGCATTTTGCTTTTTTCACTTAAAAACATATTTTGGAAATCACTCCAAGTCTATTCATAGAACTCTTTATATATATTTTTTATGTAGCTCTCCTTTATAAGGATATTTATTGAAAGACTCTCCTATCTATGGACATATTGATTATTTTCAATATTTTTCAGTTGTAAATAATGTTACATTAAATCACATTTTATAGATAGATAGATAGATAATGTGATTTAATGTAGTATTATATATATGTATATATAGTGATAGGTGTATCTGCAGGGTAAATTTTTAGAAATGAGAGGGCTGGATCAAAAAGTAAATATATGTGTAATTGTGTGTGCTTTTCATAAGAAGTACACTAATTTGTATTCTAACCCACAAAGTATAAAAATGTCTTATCTCACTGTCTCACCAATACACTGTGTTGTTTACCAAACTTATAGATAAAAATGGTATTTCTGTATAGTTTTTATTTGGAATTCGCTATTCTTAGTGAAGGTAAATATCTTTTCATAAGAGTATAGCATAAAAATGAACAATCTATGAGTGCACTGAAAAATATAATGTTGAATCTCTAAGAGGTATTTTTGAACATAAGAAATCAGGCATAAAATAGCATATTCTGCATTATCTCATTTCTATAAATTACAAAATGTGTCAAAATGAATCCACAGTATTACAAGTCAAAACAGCAGTTATCCTTGTCACACTATAGAGACCATAAGGGATAATGACAGGGGGTTCTGAGATACTGGTAATATCATGTTTCTTGATCTAAGTGCTTGTGTTATAAACATGTTTAGACTGTGAAAGTTTTGAGCTGTTCAATTATGATATGTGCACTTTTATGTATGCATATTATATTTCATTTGTTAAGAAAAACGGGCTTAGATTGACTTTGCTAAATAAAGAGTTGAATATATTATAAAATATGAAAAAAATAAAGATAGGTCTGTTTCTTAGTATTAGAATATAGGCTGAATTGTGAAGGTTGACTACTATCCTAACTTGTTTCTGCTTCACAATACCACCGAAAAGTACAACCTTATGGGTGATATTTATTGAGTTATTAGACTAGAAAACTTATTTGTGGAATTGAGGCATAAAAGCTTACATTCCTTCCTGAGATCAAAAGATTAGGATTACCCAACACTTTTGTCATCACTATGGGTAATGCCATTGACAATCTGAAACTGGATCACTTATGGGGGCAAGTTAATTCAGAGAAGTTACATATATAAAGTAGACAGGTTTTTTTTGTTGTTGTTGTTCCTCTTCATGGATAAATCCAAAATCCATTTTTTTCTTTTTTAATCAGGTAAGAAGAGGAAAAAAGTTGAAGGCAGATCCCCCTCCCCAAACCCTTCACCATAACATCTGTTTGTGTATGTACTAGTGTATGTGTGTGTATTCAGTACTCTGTCTTACATGAAAATAGATATAGCTTGTAATTGGTGGGGGTAATCTGGTGTATATGCAAAAGTGTTATATGATCATCCTGATCAAAACAATATTTCCCAAATGTCTGTCATCTGAGTGCCATCTTTAGGACTTTTGGCATATCTAAGTATCAGCTCTACTACATTAAAACTATCATTCAACTCACATTTCTCTTTAAATAAATTTATTTTAAATATATTTAGAAATTATTTCATTAAAATGGAAAATATAACTTGCCATAAATAGGAGGTGATATAAATGTGATGAAAATTACAAACATATTTAAAATTTCTGAAGCAGAGACTAGGGACTAGGTCTCCTTCTGTTAAAAATAAAAAAGAAAGAGAGAGAGGGAGAGAGAGAGAGAGAGAGAGAGAGAGAGAGAGAGAGAGAGAGAGAGACAGAAATTAGTGGAGAGTTATGAAACCCATAGCTTTAAATTGAAGTGCTTTTCTTGAAAAGGTTTGAAAGGTAATTAAAAATAAAATACAGTGATCACAATTTGATACACTTTTATTGAATAGTGACTGAGCAAAGCCTAAAAGCTTCCTTCCTCTGTTCACTGTTGCAACTCCCACACTTCACAGAAACAGTTTGAAAACATGATCCCAGGATGCATGCGCTTGGGACTTGTGCTTAACATTATGGCTTCTAAGCTGGTATTTCACGGTGATCTTCAGTTTTTATTTGACTAAACGTGTTTGCTGCCTGTTGTGGATGCACTGCTTAGCCTTTTTGCTGAGCTTCACTGAATACCTGGCTCTCCTAGTCCCAGCTTCTTCTTTCTGCTTCTGTGCCCAGTAGCTGCTGCCCAAAGTCATTAAGCTGAAGGTTTGGCCCGATGTCTGACAGCTACTTTTTGGATCCGAATTCCCAAAAGTCACGAGGGAACCAAAGACAAGCTTCTCAAATGTATGCATAATACTCATTTTGGTGAGATTTGTTTTGACAGAGTTCTTAGATTTGAGTATTTGTAGGCTTTACTTTTGCTTCTGTCTTCCTAACCTGTTGGCCTTAGGAGAAAGGGAAATTTAACACAAAGTGAAGATGAAAGAAGGGTCATGTATAATTCTTAAAAATCAAACCAGAGAAACAGTAGGAAGCTATCATTTTATGGTTCACTTTGACTTTCCCGATGGAGAAGATCAGAATATGCTCCCTTGGTTTGTAGTACTGAGTCCAGCAGAGCAGGGTCAACAGCAACAAGCATCAAATGCTCTATTGCGGGCAACACGCCTGTCAGCATTACCGAGACGAATTCATCAGAGCTAATGTTTAGTTATGGAGAAAACAAGACAACAGAATTCTAATACTCAATCAGAAACTGCTAATAGAGTGAAGTAAAAGGAAGAAGATGCTAGATGATTACGAACATGGACAGTATCTCAGTCTGAATGAGACCAAATTTTCTAAAGGTTGGTCAATTTGAGATTATGCTCAAAACGATGTCAACATACACACAAGGCCTTTCATAACCCAAAGCTTTATGGATCAACTATATATTTTAGAAATGGTAAAGTACAAAACATGCCTTTTCCCTATAAAACTCCCCTCCTCAGTGATTTATTAGACCCCATCCTCCAACTGTAATTGGAGACGTCTTCATAATACATCCCAAAACTCAAATGGAAAGCAGGATGGAGTCCGCGGAAGAAAAAAATATATTATCCAATAGGTAACACATATAATATGACTCATTAGGGAAGACAAATACTCAAAAGTACAGCCTGTAATTAATATACTATATCCCCAAGGAAACAATTGCATAGTTTTAAGAGCCAACATGAAACAGGGATTTGTTACACCTATATTTCTGGCCATTCCAGAAACTGGAGTCATTAGTGGACTCTCATGTATCAACTCTAGTCATTGTCCTGCTTTTCAAAGAAAAATCATTTATGTTTCCAGAATATTAAAGTTATTTTTCCAATACTTCCCTATTTTATTTATTAAATAATATATTATAAAATACTTAGAATAGTAAAAAAAATTAAACAAGCAAAATAGAACGAATTTTAAAAATCTCCATACCTTCTCAGCATTGGTAGAGCTCAAAATAGAAGCTCTACCAATCTTCCTTATCTATGTCTCTATCCATCTATCTCATAGTCTCATGACTTGCACAGAATTGATGTATATGATCAGGTCATTTTTGAGATACTACTTTTTTGACCCTGAGATTTCCCCACCCCCAAGAGGTTTAATGATCCAGGGCAGTTTTGTTGTAGAGTTGTGCTTTGTTTCCAAAAGTCCAAACCCATTGAGAAGAATGAGGATGAAGAAGAGGAGACGTTTCTCTGGCTAACATTTCTGGAGATGAGAGAGATAGTCATTAGTCACATAAGCCAGTGTGGCCTATGTTAACTCTCGTCATAGGGAGTCAAGATATTTTCTGGGGGAAAGGCTGCTTGATGCACTAGGAGGCTGTATTCTACACCATAGGCTTACATTCAAAGATTCTCACTACATTAATGAGACGAAGTAATAGATTTGAAAGGACCATGGAAGTCAGAACATACATGTAGCTCATAGATAAGCATTACCCTCGAGTGTAGGTACCTCCCGAAAACTCTGAATCAGCTACTAGAAGCAAAACAGTATAGGTGGACCTTGAGACAGAATTTTGTATAAGTCTCCATGAAATGAGGGTTTAGCATGAAAATTAAGCTATTAATAATTTGTAGAAAATGAAGAATTGCTCTCAGTATGTGAATATTCCTTGTATACAAGTTGGTGTAGTGGGATTATTTACCCTAAATTAGTTCATTTATTTCTCTACATATTTAGTTATTTAATCGGTGTTTACTAAACATCCATTATGTATAAAACACTTTGCTAAGCATAAGGCAAAAAAGAGAAAATCAAGGACAATTCTACTACCGTGAGAATATTTTCAGTTAAATAAATAAAAATCTAGATATTTTTAAAGAGTAAATTATAATATATCTAATACAATATTTTAGGTAGTCAATTCTGTATTGGCTTAACATTTAGACAACTTCTAACTTTTCCCTAGTATAGAAAAAAAAAAAGAAAAAGAAAAAAAAAGGCCTCAATTTAATGAACATCAACATCACACAAGTATCCTGTTAGGATAAAGGATGCTCATCTATGTGACATGGTGGAAGCTATAACTTCTTATTTTCCTAGGAAATCTCGTTATCAGTGCTTTCTTCTCCCTCCACCTCCACTGAATTATCTCATGTTTTTCTCATCTTAAAATAAAAAGGAAAAAGAAGGTAACAACACCAACAACTTCTTCCTTAACCCAACTTCCTCTTTCAACTACAAGACTCACTTTTTTTTTTCTATTTTAGCAGCATTTCAATCATCAGTGCCTCCATTTTCATACAATCATTCATTCTTCAACTCCAACATGGCTCTTCTCTTCTTTACACTATCAGAACAATATAATTGTGCTAGCTCACTAAATCCAGTCAATCCTTGCCTTCATTTTTTGTACTTAATTATAAATATTGATTACTTTTCACCTTTAAGATGCCGTTGATTGATCATTTGCTTCTCTATCACCAGCATTTTCTGATTTTCTTTCTAGCTGTGTGACTGCTCTTCTCAGTTTCTGCTGCAGAACCATCCACTACTATTTATGTTGGAGACCTCAAAGAACTCAAGGCCTCCTAGGCCAACTGTTCTTCTTTTCTTCTCCCACTCTACACATTTTCAGGAGAATCTCATTCATGTTCGTAACTTCCATAATTATCAAATACCCAGGAAACATATTTTTATCTCTACAGCAGATTTCTCCATGGAAATCTAGCCCTGAAATATTCAAGTGAACTATCAACACAACCACTTAGAATTCTCAGAACCAAACCCTTCACAACAGCTTCGAAACTGAGCTGTTGATCTTCTTTCTTCACAATCTATCAAAATTCTGCCTTCAGCCATGATTCTCTAGTTTTTCTGATTGGGCCTATTGTCCTTTCAATCATTTCAGCAAGCCTTGAAGTCATTCTTAAAAAAATCCCTCTCCCCCCTTCCCCATGCCCAATCCACAATATATCCTACGTAGTTCACATATTATGTAATGCTTGAGGTCATTTATTTCTCTCCACCTGCGCTGTACTACCTTGATATAAACCAGTCACTTCTAATTCACAGGACAGCATTCGCTAACTAACTAGTTTTCTACAGTCTTTTCTTGACTCTCTTTAATCTGTCTTTACACTGCAGCTGGAAGAACATTTTCAAGGGAAACATTGGTTTCTTGTAATTCCTACTAAGTTTGTTCACTAAGTTTCTATTGTTTTTATTTCTTGTGTGCATCAAAAGACCTAGAGTATTTTTCTTTAGATTTATTTTTTAAGATTTTTTATCAAAATATAGCTAACATACAATATTATATTTGTTACAGGGGTACACCATAGTTATTCAACATTTATGTACCTAAAGAAGTGACCACCATGAAGTCTAGCAACCATCTTATACCGTACCACGCTATCACAATATGATTGACTATACTCCCTATACTGTACATTACGTCCCCATGACTTATTTGTTTTTATCTAAATTTTGAAACTCTTATTCCCCTTCACCTTCCCCCTTTTTAAATTTTTCAATAACAGTTGACATTCAGTAATATTTTATATTAATTTCAGGTGTACAGCATAGTGGTTAGACATTTATATAATTTAAGAAGTGAACACCCTGACTAGTCTAGTACCCACCTGGAACCATACATAGTTCTTTCCATATTATTGACTATATTTCCTATGCTTTACTTTACATCCCCATGACTATTTTGTAACTACCAACTTGTACTTCTTAATCCCTTCATTTTTTCACCTTGCTGCCAATCCCTCTCCCATCTATCACCCCGATAAATCTAATAACCATCTGATATCATACACAGTTATTACAATAGTACTGACTATATTCCTATGCTATACCCTACATCCCCATGACTACTTTGTAACAGCCAATTCATACTTCTTAAACCCTTCCCATTTTTTTACCTCCCCATCTCCTTCCCATCTGGCAACTATGAAATGTTCTCTGTATCTATGAGTTTGTTTCTGTTTTGTTTGTTTGTTTTGTTCTCTAGATTCCACATATAAATGAAATTGCATTGCATCTGTCTTTTTCTGTCTTACACTCCATTCAGCACAGGACCCTCCAGGTCCATCCATGCCTCCTCAGATGGCAAGAATCCATTCCCTTCTATGGCTGAGCAATATTCTATTGCATATATGTACCAGCTCCCCTCTATCCATTCATGCATTTATGGACATCCTGACTGCCTCCACATCTTCACCTTTATAAAGAATGCCATAATGACTGTATGGATGCACATGTCCCATTGAAGTAGTATTTTGGGTTTCTTTGGATAAATACTCAGATGTGGGATTACTGGGTCCTTCTTTGTCTCTTGTTATAGTCTTTTTAAAAATTTAATTCTATGAGAATTCTTTTTTTGTTTGCTTATTTCCATTATCATGAGATATCTTTTTCCATCCCACTTTACTTTCAGTCAGTTGTGTGTCTTTCGATCTGTAAGTTAGTCTCTTGTAGACAGCATGTGTAAGTGTCTTGTATTGTTTTTGGCTAAAATAACAATATCTATAATGTGTTTTCAAGGGTTCTGTCCTGCTTACCATTCCAAACTTATCTTTTTCCCTCCACCCTTATCTCGCCATAAAAATCATATTTCAGTATATTGAACAGAGAATATCCTTGACAATTTGGGCCTTACATGTGCTATTCCTTGTACCAAACTCACTTTTCTTAGTTCACACATATTTTGTTCTTTAAATCTTAGCTTAAATGTTACTTTCCCAAGAGAAATGATACTGAAAGGAAGCAGAGAAGGGTCTGATAACAGTGTGTTCTTTCATTTTATGAAACTTTCCTTGTATGCATCTGTTTGTGACCATTGGGTTAATTCTCAACTCCCCTATTAAACTGAAAAAGTCCTAAAAGCATGAGCTGTACTTGATTTTGCTTATACATACATGTCCAGTGACCAGAACATTGCCTGACACATAGCAGATGCTCAATACTCGTTGAATGAATAAATTAATAAATTATTATATCCTAGATAATTTCTTCAATTATTTCCTTAGAAAAAATTCTAAAAATGGAATTATCATATTACAGACTATTAACATTTGTAAGGATTTTTATAAACTGCAAAATTGACTTCCAGTAATTATTTACTACCCCCTAAAAAAGTCTGGGAGTTCTTTAGTATGATGACTGTTTTGAAATTTTCATTAATTGTTTAAAAAAAACCTGAAAATCTGTTCGATGAAAAGACATTTTTGGGGGGTGTGGAAGGAAGACCTAATTCAAAGGGGAGAACAAGAGTTGAGACATCAATGGGGGTCCTGAAATGCAAGCTGTTGGCCTTGACTCCCAGACCAAGACCTGGGAGTTCATACGAGAACCCCAGGTAGGTCTGGGGACTCTGAGAGGCCTTTTTCCAGCTACAGTGTATGGAAAAGAAGCAAGGCCCCCAAGGAGACTTATTTTTATATTCCTGACTAATCACAATCTTGAATAAAATTATTCCCTTTACAAATGTGTTTTTCTCTCATTATCTGTTTATGTATGTTTATCATTGTACTATTTATTTTCTTTTCTTTTTTTTTCATTGATTTGTGAGTATTGATGTCAGGGAGAGAAACATTAGATGTAATATGGATAAATTTAAAATTTCCATTCATTTACTTAAAAAGTATTCATTGTAAATGACATTTTTAGTCTAAAATTCACTAAGACATTGTATCTGTATTTTTCCCTTGTATTTGTCTCTTGATCCCATATGAGTGCATGTAATTATTAATTACTTCTTGTGATTGAAGGAAAGTTGGAATCAAAAGGGAAAGAGTTGGTAGATTATAAAATTATAGTGTTAAAGAACATTTCCAGGAGTGAGTCAACTTGTCTTTTCCACTACCTGTTGGTCTACTGAATGGAAAACAAACAAACAAACAAACAAACACTATCCTGAGGGAGAAGGATTATTTCAGTTTATAACTCTCTTTGACTTGTCAAGTTCTGGTTTTAAATCCTAACTCACCTCACAAACAAAAATTTGTTAAAAGGTTTTGGGGTAGTTCTACTTTTCACAACTGTGTAAGGAGAAAAAAAAAATCCCTATTTTGACATGTATTGTTCTTATCAGGTATAGACTGGTGAATACTACCTAATACAAAGACAGGAGCTATTGCTTCATATGAGTCAGCCCTCAATTAAAAGAAAAGAGAGCTCTGGTCTGAAAGTTAAGAGATCTGGATTCTTAACACAAGCCTAATACTAGCTGATTTCAGCTTCCTTTCAGTTTATGGGATCTTGCAATTCATTTGTTTGCTATGCTATCTCAAAGATTTTTCGCTCCAAGGAAATAACATGTGAGTATACTTTAAATTGTTAGATCAATAGAATCAACTAAGCATTTATTGAAAAGATAAATTCCCGGGGCATAACACAGCCATTTTGAATCAGAAACTGTAGGGAAGAGGTTCCCAAGTATCTCTTATGCTCAGGGAAATTTGGAAATAACTGAATTTGTTGACTCCTGTGGCTTTTCCTAACTCAAATTCTATAATTCTAATTATTGGTCAATAGCAGATAAAGATCTGCTGAAATGATGAAACAGGCTTTTACTTTGTAAATCCCACAATTGCTAGAATATCAGGGCTGATGAGGGAAATAAAAGGATAATCTAGGCAGTCCTCTACCCCTCCCCATATCCTGACTCCTCATTCTCAGTCTCAGAAGCCTGCTTCCAAGGGCAGTATTCTATTGCAAGATTAGTGGCCGCTTTAGAAACCTCTATAAGGAAAACAGAAAACCAACTAAGAAATTGTTCTGTACTAAATGATAATTCTGATTATACTTGAGGTATTAATAATAATAAACCATGGCATCTCTACAATGCTTTATAACTCAACATAACTTTTAGAAGCATAATTTGCACATCGATATGCCATGCTTTTTCTTTGGATATCATTGTACCTATTTTCAAATGAAGTAATGAATTAAAGCTTACAGAGAATGATTCATGTATCAGAACTCGGGTCTAGTTTTCCTGGCTCCAAGTCCAATGCTTTTTCTTTTCTACCATAATGTCCCAAATCCCATGTCTTCAGTTAAGTGTTATTACTACACCAACACCCATATCCACACAGGTCGGGACTGGAAGGAAGCTCCCAGAGTGAGTCTGACCTCCAATTTCCTAACACGTGAGGAAAGGGCAAACTGACCTCACCATCATGGTGATAATTCATGCTCCCTTTAATCCAAACCTGGTGCTAAGCACTTTACACATATTGTCCCATTTAGTTCTCAGAATTACACTATAATACAGATGATGTCATTGTCCATGTTTTATAGATGAGTAAACTGTCCCACGTAAGTTGTTTGAAGTTAAAGAGTGACTTCACCTACTGCCTCCCTTCTTGTGATTCAAATATCCCTATATTTTTTCTGCTGTTATTTCCTTAATTACCTATGTGTGCTATTGGTTTAATAAGCTATGAGTAGAGGCTTTATACACCTGTACATCATTTCTAAAAGTGTTTGTATGGCTGGAAAAGTCTTCTGAGTTCCTATTTAAAAACTGAACTGAGGATTGTGTACAATTAGTCCTGATTACTATGCTTATTACATGCCCCTATGAAAGATGAGTTTGGAAAAGAGTGGAAATCTAACTAGTCCTTGATACCTGAGTACTATCCCTACAAATAGTTTTATTGCATTTGCAAATATTACAATGAAAGGAAAGATTAGTAAAAGGGTAAGAGCATGAATAGGTAGCAAGTTAGTAGGAAGTAAATATATATATATGTATATGTATATACATATATATGTATATATAAAATACATATTACATATATATAATATGTGTTTATATATAATATATGTAAAACACTGTGTATTTCACAAGTAAAAATGGATACTCTAAATGTCAATCGGATGCTATTCTTTCACCACTCAATTCACCACAACACAGTGGTGGCAATGTTGTGACATTTCCAAAGAAAGACAAGGCAAAGGAAAAATGAAAAAACAGATCATTGGAGATTGAATTTATTTGTAATAGAAACAAAACAAATAAAAAAGCTGAGCAGAGATCTTACTTCTCCCTTTGCTTTTTTGCTTCTCTGTCTCCTTATACCTGGGACACTTAGTTATTTTCATATGAACAGAAGTCAATGAGAATTAACATTGATTTTTATCCTCACCTGCTGTCATATCTATTTAGCTGTAAAGGAGCAGAACCATCTCTACAAGGACAAATTTGCTTGGGATTAGCATGTATCACAGAATAGGTGGAATAAAGAAGGAGGCGCTGAGGAGACACACATGGAAGTGCAGCAGTACAACCTCCGGCTTATTTTCCAGTTAGGTCTTATTTTCGGGGAAACACGGTAGCTACAGTTACCTCATACCTCCATAACCAAATCCCCACTTTAAATATTCTCTGTTAATATAACTAGAGTGTGTTCTGGATTTTTGGCTTGACTCTGATACATTTATAATGTCAATTTAAACTAATACAAATTTTTAATTTTTGAATTTAAAAGTTTCACAGTTAAGAAGGAATCAGATTGCAAGTTAGGATGCATATTTTATTCTGGTTGCCTAATTTTGAGCAAAACAAAACGTATTCTTTGATTTTTTTATATGAACTGACACATAAACAACATACACATATATGCAGATGATCAATATAGTATTTGTCTTCATAAGCCTCTTTTTAGATAAAAATGTGATCATGTATACAAAAGTCTTTGAAAAGCCATATGCGTAGGCAAATGCTAGTCACTATTACAAAACACATTTTTAAAAATTACTTAAACTGCTGCATTCATTTTGTTTTACAAATTTCAGAATTTTATGTGTGTGTGTATTATAAGATAATACATCCCATTTGTTGATATGCATTATTTAAATGGAAACTTTATAAAATGTGTATAATCAATCAAATAAAAATAAACTAGAATTAATAAAAAATAGCTACGACTTAGCCGAATTAGACTGGAACTCATTTGATTTATTTTCCTTTTATCCCTGCGCACTCTAGGAATTTTCTATTCAGAAAGTAGGAAGAGTAGATAACATTTTTTCATAAATGTAGTATGAAATATACCCCAAGAGTAGTGCAAGTACTTCTTAGGTATTCTGATACAGATTTCTCCAAGTTATTGTCATTGCAAAGAATGCATATTTTTGCTATTAAAAAGAGAGGCCTAAAAAAACTAGCCTATTTCACCAAAGTCTTTCATTTTTTATTTCCAACTTTGCTCTTACCGCTGAGCCGCACACCTGGTTCCTGCAAAATCTTATGTTCTCACTACACTGCCTTGCTCAGTGCTCTTTGTAATAGTCTGACTCCTTTTTCAGGGAGTTCCACTGCTGACAGTTTTCAAACACGACTACTTTCCCTTCCCCTTCTGCCCCACATCTGTGTAAGTTGATAAGAAAGCCCATGTTCTCTCTCCTGGAATGCCTGTGGGAAGTTCAAACCACACAGACTGACATATGTGGGGAAATCTTACCCCCATTCCCACCTCCTAATCATAAAACCCCAACTCAGCCTCTTTTCCCTGCTCTCTCATGCCATTCTTGGATCTTCAAGGGAGCCAACTCTTCTCTCTCCAGAAAGCCTCACTGTGTGAGTGATCAACATTTTCATACACTCTTGGTACTTGTGTTGCATCATTAGCTTCAACATCTGAACTAGATTTTGTGTGTGAGTATCTATTCTGCCTCTGCAGACACAACTATTGGTACATGGAGTGTCTACGCAATGACCACCCACGCTGGGATTGTGATTCTCTTGCTTTGACTTGCTGACTGGCTGTGCCACTTGCTGGTTAACATGTTTTTGAGCTGTGTTGCTGCCTGCTGGCAAGCTTGCACTTTGATATGTACTCATTTGTGCTACATTTACAAAGTTCTACTGTGCCTCTGTTATAGATTAATCCCAGCCTAAATAAGAGGTTGTAAGTGACGTTTAGGGACAAGAGTCTATGGGATTGAGGCCCTGCTTAAAGTGGCCCTGGAACATCTGTCTTTCTTTATGTGTCTCCATCTCTGTATCAATCAATAGTATTGAAATTACTGACACTATCCAATCAGCAACAGGTAAATACACTGTAGTCACAGATTTGGCTAGTATGTTCCATTTGATGCCTATTTCAAGAGATATTCAGCTGCAGTTAGCCTTCTTCTCTGAAGGGACTCAATGCATCTCTACCCAGCTACTCACATACTCTAGGAAAACCTCTCTAGGAATCTCTCACCTCAATAGCTTTCCTATCACCTACAAGGTCTGACAATTAAGTTTACGTACTTGTAGCTATGATGTTGCTAACCTTTTTGATAAGAGAGGGATTATTCATGATGAATTTGTACCGACTGGACAAACAGTTAACCAGGTTTACTATTTGGAAGTGCTGAAAAGGCTGTGTGTAAAAGTTAGATGACCTGAACTTTTCGCCAACAATTCATGGCTCTTGCATCACGACAATGCACCAGCTCACACGGCACTGTCCGTGAGGGAGTTTTTAGCCAGTAAACAAATAACTGTGTTTGAACACTGTCCCTACTCACCTGATCTGGCCCCCAAAGACTTCTTTCTTTACCCAAATATAAAGGATATATTGAAAGGAAGACATTTTGATGACATTCAGATGTAGCATGATGACAGCTCTGATGGCCATTCCAGAAAGAATTCCAAAATTACTTTGAAGGGTGGACTAGGAGATGGCATTGGTGCATAGCTTCCCAAGGGGAATATTTCAAAGGTGACTGTCATGATATTCAACAATGAAGTATGTAGCACCTTTTCTAGGATGAGTTTGTGAACTCATTTTTCAGACTTCATACAACCTTGGAAGGAAAGATTGTAAGCACATTAAACTTTCTCTAATAGCACAGGTATGAAATCATACTGAAGACACCCTCCTCTGATGAAATTTTTTTTTTTTTACATACTCATTCAGGACATACAAATTCGAAGGAGCTTAAAAACCGTAGATCAGTCTTTGCCCCACACATAGAGCAAAGCCCTGCCACCTTAGTTAAATTCCTGAAAATAACTTGGTAAGTCAAGTGCTCCTCCACCCGGACACTGTCAAGAAAGTTACCAACCCTCTCAGTACCCACAAGATTAAAACTAACCCAATACCTTTTAGGCCTTTTTGGAATTCTGGAGGCAATATATTTCTGTTACACATTCTATGTTAGCTTATTGTTTGCTGTTACTTCAAAATTGGCCCACTCAGAATGAGGTCCCCTTAAACAAAGACTCTAGCTAGCATATGTCCAAATTATAGTACTAAGCACTCCCATTAGTGTCCCCTAAATATTCATTCTGTGCTGAGGCTTTAGCAACCTCTTTTTGTGCATCCAGGAATCTCTAGGCCACTCATGATGGCTATGAACTGCCCATGAACATCTGGTATAAGGAACTGCTTTTCTCAGCCCCATGGTATACGTCATTGAGCGGCAACTGCTGGCTGCTACTGAACTCTCTTGGAAACAAGAGGCTCTCACAGGCCCTGGGTCTGTGATCCTCTGTACCCACCTGCACATTATGCTTTGCAGCACCTGCAAGCTTGGCATAGTCACAAAAATCCCCTTACTACAAAATAGTGCTAAGTCTGGGCCCTCTGGCATACTCTGCCTGCAGGAAAGGGTGCTCTGTCTGTATTCATTCAGTTCCTTTCCAGAAGCCGTGGTGCCGAATAATTAGAGTCTCTGTTTCTCCTCTCTCTCTCTCTTTCTCTCTCTCTCTCTCTCTCTCTCTCTCTCTCTCTCTCTCTCTCTCTCTCTCTCTCTCTCTCTCCCTCTCTCCCCTGGTTGTCTTGGCTACTGACTGGACAGCAAAGGGAATTCTTACACTTTAGGAACTGCTCCACCACCATATACATGATGGAGCTCCCTGGGGAGATGCTGCTTTTCTTCCTATAACCAGGATGTGCCTGATACAGGATGGGACCCAAGGGTCAGCATAATTGGATACTTCAGACATGCATTTTAGCACTGGAAGCCCTGGCCAACAACTTGTACCATGTACTCATTTTTAGACTCTTGAGCTATTGCCAATGATTTGGCTATCTGGTCTGGTCAATAACAGCATAAACAATTCCTTCTCCAAGTTTTTTCCCCTTTGGGAAAACCACTCTAGGAATCTCTCACCTCATATATAGTAAATGAAGGTCACACATATTTCTTTACAAATAAAGCAATTATACAAGAGACTATTCAAACCCCACAATGATGAGCTCATGAAAAAAGGCATTCATTGGAAATTTTACCTCACTTATACCCTCAAGTCTAAAAGCATCATAGAAGACAGTGATTGCTTACTTAAACAAGTCCAAATGTAATTAAATGAAGTGTGGAATGTTTCAGTCATCAAACATCATAAATTATAACAGTCTGTTACAGTCATGAATTGTAATAGTCTGACTCCATTTTTATTATTATTATTATTATTATTATTATTATTATTATTATTTTATTTATTTATTTATTTTGGACCACTGATGACTTTCAAGCCCCACTACTCTTCCTATCTCTGTTACCCCACATCTGGATGAGCTAAGAAAGTTTGGCAATCCCTCCTTTGACGTTACAGGAAAGTACAAACCACACAAACTCCGACTGCAGGAACTCTCTAACTCTGCCCAAGCCAGGCTTCTTTCTCGTTCACTTATGCCATTCCTGGACCTGTTTTGGAATCTACCCTACTCTCCCCAGAAAGCCTCATTATTATTTGAGTAATAAAGCTTCTCACACCCTCCAAGTGCATGTGTAATGACATCGGTCTAAACATTTGAACAAATTTTCGATGCAGTTTCTATCCCACTTCTTTGGACTGATTACAACATTGTTCCTCATGTGTTTTGTTTTCTTTTTGGTGTTTGCTTGCTTTGTTTATTGTGGTGAAAAACACAACATAAAATTTACCATCTTAACCATTTGTAAGTGTAGTCAGTAGTGTTAAATATATTCACATTATTATTCTCCAGAAATTTTGTATCTTACACATCTGAAACTATATCCATTAAAGAGCAAATTTCCGTTGCCCCTCTTTGAAGCCCCTGAAAACTACCATTCTATTTATGTTTCTATAAATTTCACTACTTCAGATACCTCCTATACTGGGAGTTGTCTTTCTGTGACAGGATTATTTCACTTAGCATAATGTCCTTAAGGCTCATCCATGTTGTTGCATTTGATAGAATTCCTTCTTTTTAAAAGGTAAATAACATTTCATTGCAAGTATATGCCAATGTTTCTTTATTCATCCATAAGTATATGAGGTGTGATAACAAATATGGTTAATGTTTAAATTTAAAATAATTTATTACAGTAAAAGACACATTGCCATTAATCCCCCCACCAAAAAAAATACTTCCACTTGCTTAGAATACACTTATCCCATCATTCTTGCCACTTTCATGGGTGTCCTTACTTCATCCTCCATCATGACAATGCTCCTTGGCACACATCGCTTCTGCTACAGCAATATCTATCAAATAAAAACATCATGATGTGTCCTCATCCACTGTATTCACTGAATCTGGCACCATGCGACTTTTGGCTCTTCCCCAAAGTCAAAATGACCATGAAAAATAAACATTTTGAATCGATTCAGGACATTGAAGCAGCCATGGCAGTGCAACTAAAGACACTCACAAAAGAGGACTTCCAGAACTGTTTCAGAAAGTGGCAAGAATGATGGGATAAGTTGTTTGAAGTGAGGGGAAGTATTTAGAGGGGGATTAATGGCAATGTGTCTTTTACTGTAACTTTTTTTATATTTAAACATTTACTGTATTTTGTGATCACACCTTGTACATTGATTGGGTTGCTTCTAACTTTTGGCTATTGTGAATAGTGTTGCTACGAACATGGTTGTGCAAATCTCTCTTTGAGAACCTGCTTTCAATTCTTTTGAATATACACCCAGAAGTAGGATTTGTGAATCATATGGTAGTTCTCTATTCATTTTGTTTGGAGTAACTTGCATACTGATTTCCATAGTTGTTATACCATTTTGCAATCCCACCAATAGTGAATAGAGGTTACAATTCTTCCATACCTTCAGAAACACTTGATTTTTAGTTTGTTTGTTTTGTCTTGTCTTAATAGTAGCAATTTTAATGGATGTGATATCTCATTTTGTTTTGATTTGCATTTCCCTAATGATTAGTGATGTTGAGCATCTTTTCATATTCTTGTTTGTTATTGGGATATCATCTTTGCTTTTCCTCCTGTGTTAAACTCTCCCCACCCGACTCTGTTTATTTAGTTTATTTATATTTATCCTTCTGGAACCACAGCTCATGTATTTTTTTAAGCCATTGATGATTGGTATGCATCCCCCAACATTCTCCATCTTAGGCTCATTGCTCATGCAAATACTTTCTGTCTGTTTTTATCTTAGCTAATGTAAAGCTAAATGAAGAAGATATCCCTGCTGCTCATTTGCTAATGTGCCTGACACAGTGTCGGTGGTCTCTAATAATCTTGACTGTCTATTTGTGTGATTCAGGTATTTTTTGTTTGTTGTTTTATTTTTCTCTTTGCTCACATGTAAGGAGAGTCTCCACAAGACAAATTATTTTAAATTATCATCATTTGCTTTACCTGCGACCATTTCTGTCATTGGGCGCAGAAGGGGGGAAAATGGTATTTTGATAGTGCTAATTTTAATTTAGCACTTAATTCTTTTTGAAAAAGTTTGTTAAGTGCTGATATAATTATCAATAATTTTATGGAAATAAGAACTATATGATGTCTAGAGTGCAAATAAGAAAAGAAGGTGCAGAAGACAAGCAGCTCACCCAACATCACCCAGCTGGTGTGTAGTGGAGCCATGTCTGGCACTGGGCAGCCTGGCCCAGAGTTCTGCTGTGTGGCAGATGAGAGGGGATAAGCCATTAATCTATTTTCTTGCAAATGGGTGTCGGGTTGTGCTATTATTCCTGAGATGACAGAGAATAAGTGAGTTCAGTGTTTGTAAAGCACTTAAGGGCTAGAATTATAAGCTTCTCTAAAAATGTAACATAGTAAATTAAGTTTTATACATCTCTTTTAAGGCTAAAATTAAATGCATGCATTGCATCTCCATTAATTCAGCCATTGAAGAGGAGTATATAAATTAACATTCTCAGCGGCTACTTCTTAACCCATGTATACTGAGTTTTCTTGGTTTGTATATGAATTAAAATAACCTTTTACCCCTTTGCTTCCATTAAATGTGATGGCTAAGGCAACCTGGCTGTTTCTACATTTTACCAACTTTTTTTTTTTTTTTTTTTTTTTTTTTTTTGTCAATTCAGTAAGAAAAATATGCTCAATTACTCAAATGCTAATTCTTCAGGAAGTGAGTTCGGAATTTATGATTCATTTGTCAGATTTGGCTGATTCTATAATTTCATCAAGCACTAGATACTATTAACCTTTTTAATTAGTGCATTTTGTATGTGGTGTTGCTATTTATCCAAATTTGTTGATGGACTGAGTTTGAAGCAACGGGTATTTGTTAATTCATTCACTGATTGACTTATTTAATCATCTATGATTTATGGAGTAACTAGTGCCCAAACTAGTTTGAAGTAACATAATATTAAAATACATATGAAACAGGCTAATTAAAATAAAAAGCTTGCTAAAAAGAAACATTTAGAAGGGAGAAGGGCAGGAATGTACTGTGTATCTGGAGTGAATCATTTATTGTGATTGAGCATGAAATTTCTCTCTCTGTTTCCACATAGCCAACTTAAAAGAGAAAACATTCTATGTACTAATAAAATCATTGACTGGTTAAAGAAAGCAAGCAGGCTGCTTTAATTATTATTTTTTTCCTGTAAATGTAACCTAGGAAATTTATCACACAGATTTCTACATAAGGAACATTATCTTATTTGAATAGTTAAAAGGAAAAGAGTATCATAATTTTCACACATACACTCACCCACGTGCATGCGCAAGCACAAACATTCATTTCTCTAGAATAATGTTACCACTATTCAGATGTTCAATTCAAAAACCCATTTCTGATCCTTCTCCTTTTCTTATCTTATATACAATTCATAAACATATTCTATCAGTGCTACTTCTATAATATGTCCTGAATTTACCATCTCCATTGCTAATGCCAACACAAACCAACATTATGTCTAACCAGGACTATGGTTTTAGATTGCTAACTGGCCTTCTTCCCCCACACATGAGCAAATGGCAACAAGGTTGATGTCTTTAATTTAAAATCAGCTAATATCATACCTCTTAAAACTCTGCACTTGTTTCCCATTGCAATTGACATAAAACTCAGCGCTCTTAATGGTATATAATAACCTACAAATCTCTGACTTCATCTCCTATCATCTTGCTGGTGTACTATGTGCCAGCTATATTTTTATCCAAGCATCAGGACACACCAATCTCTCGCCTTCCTTTTAAGTCTTCCAATTAAATGTCACTCTACTTGAAATACTCTTTCCCCAGAACTCTGCAGGACTAGTTATTTCTCATCATTTTGTATTTTTTGGTCTTTTTTTTGTTTGTTTTTTCTAATTAAAGTTTATTGGGGTGATAATTGTTAGTAAAGTTACATAGATTTCAGGTGTACAATTCTGTAATACATCATCTATATATCACATTGTGTGTTCACTAACCAGAGTTAGTTCTCTTTCCATCACCATATATTTGATCCCCTTTACCCTCATCTATTACCCTCCTCCCCCCTTACCCTCTGGTACCCACTAAACGATTGTCTGTGTCTGTAAATTTTTTTTTCTTCATTTGTTTGTCTTGTTCCTTTGTTGTTTTCAGTTTCATTATACTACATATCAGTGAAATCATGTTTCTTGTTGTATTCTGTGTGACTCATTTCACTTAGCATAATAATCTCAAGTTCCATCCACGTTGTCACAAATGGTACTATTTCATCTTTCTTTATGGCAGAATAATATTCCTTTGTGTGTGTGTGTGTGTGTATATATATATATATATATATATATATATATATATCACGTCTTCTTTATCCAATTATCTATCGAAGGACACTTTGGTTGTTTCCATGTCTTGGCCACCATAAATTAACATTGGAGCACATATATCTTTATGGATAAATGTTTTCAGATATTTTGAGTAGATACCCAGGAGAGGGATTGCTGCGTCATATGGTAACTCTATTCTTAATTTTTTGAGGAACCTCCACACTGCCTTCCATAGTGGCTGCACCAGTCTGCATTTCCACCAACAGTGTATGAGGTTCCTTTTTTCTCCACAGCCTCTCCAACACTTGTTATTATTTGTCTTGCTGATGACAGCCATTCTAACTGGGGTGAGGTGATATTTCATTGTGGTTTTTATTTACATTTCTCTGATGATTAGTGATGTTGAGCATCTTTTCATATGTCTATTGGCCATCTGTACGCCCTCTTGGAGAAATGTCTATTCAGGTTTTCTTCCCATGTTTCAATTGGATTGTTTATTTTTCTGTTGTTGTTGAGTTGTATGAGTTCCTTAAATATTTTGGATATTAACCCCTTAACAGAGGCGTTGTTTGCCATATCTTCTCCCATTCGGTTGATTTCCTCTTTATTTTGTTGATGGTTCTTTTTGCTGTGCAGGACCTTTTAAGTTTGATATAGTCCCATTCATTAATTTCAGCTTTTACTTCCTTTGCCTTTGAGGTCAAATTCATAAAATCCTCTTTCAACCCAAGGTCCATAAATTTAGTACCTATGTTTTTTTCTATGCAGTTTATTGTTTCAGGTCTTATGCTTAGATCTTTGATCCATTTTGAGTTAATTTTGGTACATGGTGACAGATAGCAGTCTAGTTTCATTCTTTTGCATGTGGTTTTCCAATTCTCCCAGCACCATTTATTGAAGAGGCTGTCTTTTCTCCATTGTATGCTTTTGGCTGCTTCGTTGAAACATTATCATTTAGTTTTAAGTTCAAATCTTAGCTCCTGAAAGGAATTTTTTCTCACTATTCTAACTAAAGTGTACCCCACCCTTGTTAACCTGATGTGTTCATTTCAAAGAATAGCTGTCATATAAACAATATTATAATTGTACATATTTATAGTATGTACTTTCGAACAGAAGAATTGCTTAACAACAAAATATAGTCACCATTAATATTACTAGTGGACATTACTTATTAAGTGTTTTCTATGTATCAGGTACTCTTCTAAGCATCTTATTGTATTAACTCATCTAATCCTTCATAAATTCAGGGGGTTTGACTCCTCCACTGCTGGGTCCAGAATGCCTAGAACAGTGACTGGTTCAATATAAGAACTGAATAAAAATTTGTTTAGTGAATGAATAAATAGGATGGAAAATACTCTAAATTATTGCTTTTCTAGAAATGTGAATGGAAACCATGTAGACCATTTTGTAAAATAAAGAATAGAATAAAACGATGTTGAACATGAGAAAACTGTGTATAAAACTGTCAAACAGAAAAAAAATCAAAATTTCCTAAATACTATGGCTCTAGCTACCATGCATTCTATGTGTTATATTTTGCATGCAAAATACATGTTTCCTTATGGAAAAAAGTCAGTAGCTGTGAGATACACTGTTTTCTAGATGTCTTATTGGCAGTAAGTCTAAATTCATTCTTTAATACAAGTAAATTATGAGTTTTTTAGCACATAAAATATAAATTTCTTACAAGCTATTAAAGTAGTACTTCTTGGTATTATATATGTGTACATGGGGATATTCATTATCTGTGAAAATCTTGACTAAAAGACTCTAAGTGAATAATGCGAACTTTAGTTATCATAATAAAGTGAATTAAACAACTAACATGTTTCCCTGAAAATAAGACCTAGTCGGACAATCAGCTCTAATGCATCTTTTGGAGCAAAAATTAATATAAGACCTGGTATTATATTATATTATATTATATTATATTATATTATACTATACTATACTATATTAATTATATTAAAGACCTGGTCTTATAGTAAAATATGATTGGATCCTATATTAATTTTTGCTCCAAAAGACGCATTAGAGATGATTGTCTGGCTAGGTCTTATTTTCGGAGAAACATGGTAGTATTAGGTGTTTCTTATTAGTATCTACTTTCTTTAAAGATTAATCATGAGTATTCATTTATCAAATGGTATTTCCCCTTAACTGATGTTAAATTTAAAGTAGATCTACAATCTTTCAGGGCAATTTCAAAACTTGAAAAGCTCAAAAACCTAAATTTTATTTGTTTCCTCTTGTTTTGTAAATTTGATAATAAAATTTTGTGCCAAAATTTTATTTGACCTGATAAGACATGCTTATTGAGATTTGGTATTTCTAGTAGCCACACACTTCTGTTCATCAATATTTGATTTATTGTTTTGTACTTTGTGGCAGCAAGTTATACTGAATTGTCAAAAAGTGTTAAAAAAAATAACACCGTTAGTAATTTCAAGAAATTAAAATTACAGCAAATTTTACTAGCAATGTCTCAGGAAATGATGTTATTGCAGAAGATTCATCAAGGTGTATTTGTGAGGCATCTTAATGAAGAATGTGATATAGAAAATCACACATTATATTAAGTCTCTAACACATGATTTAATGAAACAGAAACATACATTGTTACTTGATTTTTTTTTACACTGGAGCCTGATAGTGGTGACAAGAACTAATGAAAAATGGGCAAACACTCTATGGTGACACAAACAGTGAATACACACACACACACACACACACACACAAATAATTATTGGTACTGATTATGTAGATTTGACAGTAAAGAAACAAACTTATACAACTTTACTGATTTGTTGCTGATAAAGTAAGCTAGAATATATAAAAAGAACTAGACATTAAAGGTAAGGGTGAGTATGGGTAAGTATTGGAATTAAGAAGCATTATATGAAAAATATCTGAAAATTTATAGTAACAGCTTTCTGCAAATCATGAAGTAGGTGAAAATTACACTGAAAAATTGGATAAGATGATAACTGACAAAAACCACACTCCTTATGGAAAACTGAGATAATACACAGTAAAAATACACCTGCTGTGCAATCACATTGATGATGAAGAAATTGTTTAAAGGATGATCGTGAAGAGAGCAATGTTCAGGAATAAAGTTGGAAAAATCCCTATGATATGGGGAAAAATTGTGATCAACTCATTGTTTTTCTTGATCGTGATCCATTTATAAATCAGCAGAAAGTTATGGCAACCTACTTAATTAGAGACTGCTTAGACAGAAGGTTATTTAATGAGGAGGGCAAAATTGAACTCACTCTTTAAAAACAGCCTATCAAAGTTCTGCTTCATTACTTGAGAATCCTGTTTCTGTCCCCTCATCACATGACACCTGATGACATGAAGATGTCAACACTGGAGTGGCCTATTCTCTGCTATTCACAAACAACCTGACCTAATGAATATTTCTTTACAGATAGATAGAAGATGATAGATAGATAGATAGATAGATAGATAGATAGATAGATAGATAGATAGATAGATAGATAGATAGATAGACGATAGATGGAGACAGGAACATTTTCTTTTAATTAAGAAGTATTAGAATAGTTGAAGTCTCTATTTATCCACTATATCATTTATCAATATATCACTATACAATTTTGACTCTGGCTAAACAGAAATTGTTTCTGATTTTTACTTCAGTGGATGACTGTTTAACTTTAGTACTAGTAATTTATATAACTATAAGGTGTTGCCTTAAAATTTCCTGGGAATACTACATAGTATAGTCCATGCATGTATTGTCTTTCTAAAATTTGAATAATTCTGAATTCCAAAATATGTATGGCCTCAAGGATTTCAGATATGGAATTCTAGACCTATTTAAGATTGTATCATTTATGCTTCATTCAGATAATAATTTTACCAGCTTTCACATTAAAAGACCCATAATATACTTTTGTTTATCACTATTTTTATTCAGCATATATTAGCAAATGTATAGTTCTTCTATTGATTTATCACCAAAATAGGACCTTTACTTCCTAATGTAATTGACATGTACACACACACACAGGAAAGACGAGAGGCAGGAAAATAAAAAAGATCTGTCACAGAATAGAAACATTGGTAAAAGTGGAAGAAAATACTTGAATGGAGAAAAATACAATGAAAGTTGTGAAGAAGATTTTAAGAGTTGTCTCAAGTTAGTGGAGTAAAGAAAACCTTTTTCTGAGTAAGAAATCCAGGACTTATGAAATGCCTTAGACTAAAAGTGAAAGTAAATCTACCATATTTAATGCTACACGGTAATGTTGCCCATTTCTGTGAATGTTCTAATAAAAAACAATTTAACTAGATGATTTCCAAGAAATAGTACACTGCTTGGGATGATTAACAGAGAAAGCTCAGAGCCAGGTGGAAGAAACCTGTTATTTCTTTGAACTCCCATGGCATGCGCTGACTTGTGTCGTGAGAAAATTATTAACATAATCATTTATTTGTTTATAACCTTCTTTGATCTACATAGAATTTTTGAAAGCTTTATGTACACACGTCTACATATGTAAGTCCTGTGATAACAAAGCCAAAGCCTTACACTCTTCTCCTATTCCACACAAAATTGATTTAATATATATATATATATATATATATATATATATATATATATCCATTAATTTGCACTCTGTTGATAGCTCCCCCCCAAAAAAAATCACGAAAGGAGAAAAAGTGTTGAAAATATAGTTAAATCAAAGAATGCTCAGATGATATAATGTGTTCAAACAGAAAACTTGAGAGAGAATCCCCATATGTCTCATATGTTTTTCTCCTGCTTTCAATTCTTCAAGACCAGCACATTTTCTTGGCCAATGAAAACTCTAGACCAAAAACAAATCTGAATTATTTGGTAGAACTCAGCATATACTCTTCAGATTCTGTCTCATCTGTGGAGAAATTTCTAGACATTAGTGTTATTAATTCCATCACTGACGCCGACCCACACAAAGTAAAATGTTGGCCTGATATTTTGATAGAGTCATACTTTTATTTTCTGATTTGAAGGAATTAAAGGGCCACAATTCTATTTAATCAATATGAGACTGGCTTTCACCTTTCTCTCTCTGTAGTAATGACATCCCTAAGATCTCTAATTCCATTGGAAAATTTCAACCCCATTTTACTTGACCCCTGAGCTATTGTTAACACTGTTTTCCATCCCTCCTTATTGCAAAACTCAATTTCTCTTGCTTTTATGATGGTGCACCAATTTATTTGTGTATTGGCCATTTTTCAGTCTTATTTTGGCACTTTCTCCTATACCTAACATTTAAAAGTTATACCTCAAAGTTATGTTTTTCTTCGTGCTATGGGCTCTAGCCCATACTATTTGTTCATACTCATATTCACTGTCTCTATTCTCTGAATATTATTTTTTTAAATCATGTCTTCCAGCTCTCCATTCTTGTATAATTATATACAGAAAATAAAGTGGAAATCAAACTGTAGAACATGGAAAACAGGAGTATTTCTTGACACTTCTTTCACATCCACCCACTATACAGTTATCACTAACTCCTTTGAAAATTATCTCCTCAAATTTTCCAAATGTGACCACCCATTTTCATCTCTATCTAATCTTACCTATTTTTAGTTACTTCTGTCTTGTGTCTGGCCTTTGGTGACCTTCTCTCAGTACTTCCCATGTTTATCTTTGTCATTTCCTTTCTATAATATAGTCATAAAGATCTTTAAAAATAAATTATATCATCATATTATTCTTATTTAAAAGATTTTAATATCTCCTCATTGTCTTCTGGATAAAGTATAAAATTATCCAGTCCAATAAAGGCATTAATATCAAGTATATGCACCTATTTGCAGTCTATTGTTTTGCTATTATTCTAATCAATTTCAGGGTTAGAATCACACTGGCTTTATTACCATCTCTTCCCCATTTCAAACTTCTGTCCATTTCACTGAATTTGCAAACACTCCCTCCCGATCCACTGCCTAATTTATTCTTAATCATTCTTCAGATTTCAGGAAAATCTTTCCAGGACACCATAATGTCAAGTGTCTGCACTTTATCTTTCCAGGGCATTCGAAGTTTTCCTATCATATCACTTATATTGGTAAGAACATTTAACATAAGATCTTCTCTCTTAACAAATTTTTGTATGCATAATATATTGTGGTTGATTATATTTACAATATTGATCTCTAGAATTTACTCATCTTGTTTAACTGAAATGTTATGGCTATTGATTTTCCCCTTCCCCCAGGTCCTGGCAAGCACTATTCCACAGTTCGATTCTATGAATTTCTCTATTTTAAATACCTCTTATAAGTGGAATCATGCAGTATTTGACTTTTTGTGACTAGCAAAAAGTTTATGTTATTATTCCACATCTTTCTTTTGAGTTATCTTTGCCCTTTATAGGGATCATTTTAAGTATTTAAACTTTTGTGTTAAATTCTTTTAAACTATGAAGTTCCTTAATTCCACAGTATTTCCCTTTGATTAATTAAGTCAAATGTTTTCTGAATGATGATAAAACTTACAGTAGTGATATAAGATCCAACAATGAATTAGATTTAGAAAAGAAAAATTCCGCCAAGTGAGATATGTGGCTTAAAAAATAAAACAAAATATACTCTTTGTAACTGAATGCAGGTTAAAATATCTTTGAAAATATTGCCTCATTGTTATTTCAAACAAAAGAGTCATTTGACCTTGTCAGAGATGCCAGCTAAAATTAAAGTTTAGTGTTTGTGAAATGCAGTCAACCTCTCCTCCATGCTCACCCCACACACTAATATTTAGATTTTCAATCTGGAATGTTCTCTGAGAATAAATATTTCTTCCCCAAAATTGACAGGAAAATAGGTTCTATTTGATAATATTAGGTTAAAAATGATGATGCTACAAAATTAATAAATAAAATGAATAAACACAGCAATTTTCCACATGGTACTCTTACTAAGGTTCAATAATTATATTGGCAGCAGAGAAACCAAGAAGCTGAGATGATCCTAGAATGAGTTTGCATTCATTATTAAACAGATACCCAAAGATACTGAACTATACAGTTAGTGTAGTTAGTTTTACTAGTAACATGTTTTCAGAAAACTGGGGCAAAGTATTAATGATTAAATTGAATTATTTCTTCTGCCTTTGAAAACCCTATATCAGTGCCTTCTAACTCCCTCTATTCGCAACAGATTTCCCAAAAGGTGGATAATTATATGAAAATGAAACTTATCATGATAGTAAATATTTTCCTGTGATATATTTAACATGAGAAAACATCAAACAATGCACTAGAAGTCCTTCTTCGATTTATCATTGTATCATTGATTTTTGAATCAGTATGAAGGGTATAAACACTCGATGAATTGGGCATATTATTTCCATAGTTCGTGTGAGCTTAGAATCAAACTTTTGTTACATATTAAAGCTAGACTTATTTTATGGAGAATCATTTACTCACTGTTCAATTGAAGAAAATTACAAATAATTATTGCAACCGGAATTGATATTTCCAGAAACTGAACATAGAATAGGGCTAAGGCAGGATTTCTGAAGTGGCTTCATCACATCACCCTAAATATTAAAATTTTCATTTGAATTTGGGTTATTTAACTATTCTGTAACAAATATTATCATGATGTGCCTCATACATATCAAAAATTTTCCAGAAATTAATAGAGAAATGAGAGAGAGATTTAGAAAATTTCGGGAGAGATTGGCAGTTTGAAATGAATGTCAGGAAACATTAGTTATAACATTTCACCATCAATGGAAGCAGATGTAACTCCACTGGTAGAGAATGGTAAGTAATTATTCTTTTATCTTGAGGGAAGAGGGAGAAAGGAAATCTATCTTCACAAAACATTAAATTTTTATTTGAAAAAAGTTCCTTTCCTCTCAGATGTTTTGTTATTACCACTATATTTCCTTGACATAGTTGAAAAACCACAAAAAGTTATATCTGAAATTATAACTATCCTAATTATGGCAGAAAATAAATGTGATTTTTTTCTAGGACTATACTACCCAATTTAGGACTATATACCCAATTTATTGAACTTGTCTGACCTTGCTGATGTGATTTCATGAAATGTGTTTGTTATGGCTTGCTTTTGATTTTCTAAGTAGGTTATTTAATCAAGATATTTCAGATTCTCTCCTTTCTCTCCATCACCATCATGTCATTTTTGGCAGATCTTCACACGCCTGACAAACACACACACACACACACACAGTACAGTGCAATTTAGATCAATTAAAAGCTTCACTCTTACTTCTGAGTCTCCACTTTTACATATTTTGAGGGAAAAATCGGCTCATCTCTAATATACATAGCATACACAGCAAAAATATAAATGAGATACTATATACTGTGAATATATATCCATATATTTAAAAGTAATAAATCTAAGTACATATATACTGTATATATCTATATATACTATATAGTGTGAATATATATTCATATATGTAAACGTAATAAATCAAGCTGTTAAACAAATGGTATACCCTGACAAATGTAATTTATGACAAAATAGAACACATGTATAAAGTAGTTTTTTACATGAAAAAAAGAAAATATCAACTTAATAAAGACACATGTATATTTTTATAGATGAGTGATGTTGAATGAAAAAAAAATAAGTATATATAATTTATGAATTAGTAGTTATTCCATAAATATTTGAGTAATTATGTTGTTATGATCAAGATTTTCATATAATTGGCATTTAATTAACATTAATAATTTAAAGGATTTAACAACCACATTTGTATTCAAAGCACTCAAAATTTGTATAAAATTTTACATAAATGTAAATTAAACTTAATGTTAATGTTGAAATAATATTTTATGGCTTCAAGAGAGCTATATTATCAAAATCAAAATGTATTCAAATTAAAATACGGATACAAATTATAATTAATGCATGTTGAAACTTTAAATAAAAATTTTAAACTAATATTTTACATTCTAATATTTTATTCAACTTTTTGTTTTTAAAAAACTATATATCAATCTCAGCATTCAGTGCCTATGCAGTTGTTATTGTAAGTATTTGCTGTCATGTTTCATGCATTTATAAGTGGACCTACATGTGGACAAATATAGCACAAATTTAATTCTTTAATACTGCAAAATTCTCCTTAGCCAACTAGCCTAATCATTATGAAAATTGTGCTAATTAATGATTAATTCTGGAAAATAAATTAGTACATGGGAAGAAAGAAAACAAGTAAATGAATGCCCTGACATTACTGAGAAAGTTGAAAATAACAGTTTTTTTATACAATAATCATTTGGCACTTAGGCTACATAAAAATAAATGAATTAGCAAGTTCATTAATGTATTTTTTTTTTTCCCCATAAGCACTCTATTACTGAAATTCTTCCTTTACTCTAAAGCAGTACCTATTCCCATAGACTTAAGCCAGGGATGTCAAAACTGCCGCCCGCGGGCCAACTGTGGTCCGTAATCCATTGTTAATTGACCCGTAGCAAATTCCAAAAATATATTTAGTTTACTTAAATAAACCAGGTGAGGCAATACGTACTTCACCTCAAGTGAGTGGCCCGGCTATTTGTGTATTTTACCGCATATGGCCCTTGGTAAAAAACGATGAAAAAAGCTTGGACACCCCTGAAAGCAGTGGCATAACTCATTTACCTGTTGTTTTAAAGACATAAAACAACAGATGGTGAAACATGTTTCTCTGGTGACTAAAAGGTTTTATTCACTAAAACAGTTGAATTGTGCTATGTCACTCTTGAGCCCATCAACTGAGTGAAAAGGCACTCATGTGTTTTTAAATTTTTATAATATACTACCCTGTTTCCCCGAAAATAAGACCTAGCTGGACAATCAGCTCTAATGCATCTTATGAAATAAAAATTAATATAAGACCCGGTCTTATTTTACTATAATATAAGACCGGGTCTCATATTAACTTTTGCTCCAAAAGACACATTAGAGCTGATTGTCCAGCTAGGTCTTATTTTCAGGGAAACATGGTAAATGCTATTGTCATACTTGCTTGAGACACGTGATGTCCATTAAAGCATGGAGCCCTCATGGGTGCTCTTTTGTCCAGGTCTAAAATGAAAGGATAGGAAGTTGCTAAGGGAGGAGAGTTTTATACATACTAGTTGTATACCCCTCTTTGACCAAAAGAATTTCACACAATACAAGATCTGGCTTTTTTTTTTTAATTTCAATAAAAAATAAATGTTTTATATAGCATGGCTAGTAAGTGGCATGTTTAGTAACTCTCTAAATTGGAGAGTTCTAAAGCCTATAAAATATATTTTCAGAGAAAGATTACTTATGGTCATAAGATCCCCCAAATGGCCAGAAGAAAGAGTAGCTGAAATAGAATAGTGGAGAGAATTATTTCCTTAGCAAAATAGAACATATGTGTAAAGTTGTTTTTTACATGAAAGAAAGCAAATATCAACTTAATAAATACACATGTATAGGTTTATAGAGTGATGTTGAATGAGAAAAAATAAGTATATATAATTTATGAATCAGTAGTTATTCCATAAAAACTTGAGTAATTATGTGGTTATGATCAAGATAATTGGGGCAGATTATGGGGGCATAGCAAAAAGATGAGGCTTGGTTTCAGAGGCTCTAGGGGAAATATTTTCCTATGAGAAGACTCTGATATCACTTGAGGTAGGGTTTGTGGTATAGACTGAATATTTATGTCCCCCATATTTGTATGTTGAACCATATTCCCCAATGTGGCCAAAATCCCATGTCCCTCTGACTATTACACTGTATAGGGTAGGTGGGCTAATGCATTTGTGGTTTTACATCAAAACCACAAATGCATTCAGGAGACAGATATTATACAGTTATTATACAAGTGCAGAGGACATATAATGAACATTTAAATATATTTTAACTGATTACTGGCAAGCATTATATCCAGGTGTACTAGTTGATCAACATCATGGTATGTGTTTTGGAAGACAGAACTCCTTTGTATTTGCCAAATTGTTTTTCTTTTATGCCTTTCAACTGATGTCTGTAACTTCAGTGTTATTTATTCCTTTAGTTTAGTGCAGTGTTTCTCAAACATTTGTTCACTGCATAATCACATAGGAAGTTTAATTAAAAAATAAAAAAAGCCCTGGACCTGAAAATTATATTTCTGTGGTATCACATTTTAAGAACCACTGATTGAAACTATTACTTCCTTAAGAACTACCTTTGATAAAGTATGAAGCTGACATAACTATGTTGGGACAATAGCTGAAAACTGGTTCCAGAGTGAGTGAATTTTGTTGTAAAGAATAAGACCAGAAATGGTTCAAGCATGGAAAACTGCCAGGCAAAGTCAGGACAAAGGGATTCTAAGTTGGATAGCATTGGATGTCCTTCTGTGAGAGCAAGTCAAGGAGAATAGTGAATTCACTATTTAGCCAAGTCAGGACTTGTCTTTCTTTTTATTTCTGTAATAATCTTGTTAAATAGTGAGATAGCACTTGGTAGTAAATAGAACATATTCTATGTTTTGCCAAGCCTTTCTGTAAGGACTGTGCTACTTCATAGCCAATATGATATTCATCCTACTCATATGTTTCAAATCTGTGGGATAGCATGCATTCAGAAGCAATTTATCATGCACATCTGTAATAGTGCTACAATTTAAAATAAGCAGCTTACATTATTGATGAAAAAATTCTTGACTGTTAAAAATCTCTTTGTTTTAAAATACCTTTTATCCTGAAATTAAATCCAGATTGCATTTTATTATTTTTCTTGATTTGGGGCATTTATATTTTATAGCAGAGTAAAACAGGATATAATAAAAGATAACTAGATTTTGGATGGGGAGACACACAGGCAACAATAACAAAAGCAAGAAGAAAAAAATAATATATTGATTGTTTAATGCCTAACACGATCAGCTTTAAATCCAATTACATAGTAAGTGAAAAGAAGGACATTCAATATAGCTCAATAAAGATGAATTTATCAGTTCTGAGCCAAAATGCACAAGAAAATGAACAACTCTAAAAAGATAAAAGCAAAAGAGAAGCCATTGATGTCACAATGGTAGGTATACTAGCTCAGGCTGCTGGCTCCTTGCCCTAGTCTAACCTTCCAGATGCCACAGAAGAAAAGGGATTTTTGAATGGGTGTATACGAAAAATCACAACAAAGACTACAAGAACTTTCTGGGTAGGTAGAAGACAGGCCGTGGTGTAAGAAGCCATTGCCAGTGTGAGTTGAGGCCTTGCTCTTTGCCATGCTGCTATTGATAGGTTGCATGACAGTAAAACAGCAAACTCAGCCCAGTTCTATGGGGGTGAGTGAAGAGATAACATCAGGGGTGCCACAGATCTCATCTGGAAAATGAAGTGAACCCAACAGCAGCATGATTTGAGGCCGCCCACAAGCATCTTGACTTCCTCTCCCTCTCCCAAGGACTTACACACTCAAAGCAGTGGCAACTGCAGAAAGGAGAAAAATCTCACAGAAGAGAGTTACTTTTGATCTCTCCATCTTTTGATTTTAGGCATGTGGCTTATAAATAAAATTTGTCTGAGATATTAATTGTGTTATTCAAACTGACATTTCTTTATTTTTACATGTGTGTTTGGTTCTCTCTTCATTATTGCTTACTGATATATTAGACTTGTCTCTGTAGGGAGACAGTTCTTCATGGGCCTCACACACCAGCATGTCCTGAGAGAAGAGGCACTGCCTGCCTTTGTTCTGTAGTATCTTTCAAGAACACACAGTATGGCTTTGGGAGCTAGAGATAGTGTTTTGCTCCAGCGGAATGTTTACAGCCCATTAAAATAATTTCCCATTTCCTCAGCTGGTGGATCCTCCCTTGTAACAATCTACTGTGTATCAGATATTACCTGACTCCCTTCATGTCGCTCTACTGGAATTGGGATTCAGGATTTTGACAAAAGTGCTGCTAGTCTGGCTACTACTAGTGTTGTGAATAATAATGGGTGTTTTTTTCTTCTTCTGACTCAGAATGGTTTTTTGTGTGTGTTTTGTTTTATTTTAATAGCATGCGTGAAATTGTGGCAGAGAAACATGTTACCTTACAAGTGGGGCAGAATCTCAGCTAATTCCCACTTCTTGACAGTTGATGAAGATTACATGGTACAGTGACAGACTTTCTGGAAGAGGAAAGATGAGGACCACATGGGCCAATTATTGGGGATTTGAGCTAAGTCCATAGGATTCACAGCAAACAGGTTAACCCAATTGTTGGGGCAACCAGGCAATAAATGGTCCTCCGTTTTATTGCCTATTCATAAGTCAAAATTGAGAAGGTGGTTGAAGACCAATCAACCAGACGTAGGTTCAAAGATAGTTCCATGGACAATGCCCAGGTTGATGCTAACTCACTGCCCAGCAGGTAAGTTATCTGGTGGACAACCTCAGGTCCACCCAATTATAATAACCAGAACCAAAAAGTTCATTAGAAACTCTGCCTTATTTCAGATAAAAAGTTTCAGAGAATCATTTCTACACTGATTATTAAAAGAGGAAAATTTACAACTGCTAGAGGTAGAAGTACATGAATCTTTAGAATAATGACTGGTTTATTGAAGGATAAAGGGACCAGAACATTTATTGTTTATTAATGAAGAAAGACAACAGCTGTCTGTTCTTAATGCTGAGTCCCACACTCCCATCCCAGACTCCTGCAGTCTATTATGCCGAAATTAGATCCATTTGGAGATAACAGTAAAAGGATTCAGAGTTTTTGAAGTGGGTCCTATCTGCTATTATATAAGAAACTTTTGACTATCTTAGGGAGATTTACCTGTGACGTACCATGTTCTGTTGGAAACCATACACGGAATATTGACTATTATTTGGGATACTACTGCCCTAGATTGTGTATAAAATGCTGATGAAGGCTACCCAAAGGAGAATCAAAAATTGGTCCAAAGAAATCTAGATAAATTCTTGTGATCATCCTTTCCACCTTGGGAACTCCCTTAGCCCTTACATTGAAACTGGGTAAGAACTTAGATCTTCTTTTAAATAAGGGAGCATCAGATGCAACCAATTTATGTTAACTTCATAAAAAGAAGAACAACTCTGTGAATTGAACCCTAATCAGCCAAGGAGTATAAACACCATGGGCACAGCTGGAAAGCAATGAAACTGTGGCTGGCAATTCCAGGTACATAAAAGCTGAAACAGATGGTGTCATTAATGAAGATGTTACCAGTGTAGGATTTGGGGTGAACAGAAAATTTGGAAGTTTCATTTAATTGAACAACTTGCTGCTGCCACACTGCTTGAAACCACAGGAAAATGTGTATGGCTCACTGGAATTGAACTTCTTTCACTCTACATGCCCCTGATCATTCCTACTCTCTTTACCCCAAACTATAAAGACTAGTTAAATATGGATGGGACTGATGTTCTCCTGTCCCCTGAAGTACTGAAGGCCATAGATACTCATCCAACAAAGGTGAAAAAACTCAAGGAAAGAAAGAACTCAAACTTTTATGGAACTATTGTTTATATGCACCCAAGTCACCAACCTGCCTAAGCTCATGGGCAAAGGAACAGCCAAATGCAACTGATGGCATTTGAGAAATATTTATACTGAGAAAGAAAAAATAATATTACCAGTGGGTGTGACCCTTTGGGCCAGTGTAATGTATCCTTGTGATTTCTACTACTGAATTCTCAGGTGGTATTGATATTTTACATACTGGTACTTGTCCATCTCATAACTAGAGGGGAGTCTCCTGATCGGAAAGAGCTCCTAAAGAAAAGTGCTATTATATGGGGGGCCCACAACCCTAATAACTTTTTTGAACTACAAGTCTTCATGACTGAGGATTTTAATGATTGCAACTTATGACAGAGGAAGTCAGCTTCCTCTGCCTAGAGGTGCCCCTCAAGGTTCGGAACTTGAGGATTTTAGCTTCCTGGCTGAGGCTACCAAGGACACCAACTTGGAAAGCAACTATTATTTTGTGATTAGCCTCTTATTGAAATTGAATGGGTAACCCCTGGAGACCTTGTGAAACTACAAACTGATTTTTCCCATTCTGGGGTGGGTCAACTTAGACTCAATGCTGGAAAAAAATTAGCACTTTGTGTTTCTCTTTTGCAATGCAACACACTGTGTGTCTGCATCAGATGAATCCCTCCATGTCACCTATGAGGATTTAAGTTGGGACATCCATTATCCAAATCCAAAATTGATTTCTTTTTTCTCGTTTGCCATGTGACAGGTTTAGAAGGAAAATCATTTTCTTGTAGAAATAAAAGGCAAAAAATGAAAATATATGCTTTTATTTTTATCCAATAAAGTGGGAGTCAGTTATATGTGAGATTGTATAGGATAGCCATAGTAGGAGACACAAAATCCACTGGTTTAATTAAAGTAACATAAATTAGTATGACAGGTGTTATATAACCTTGATACCCTAGTTGTGACCTTTGTACCAGGAGCATTGGTGAAAATTTTGCTATAAATTCTAAATCTCTGCCCCCACTGCAGTCATACTAAATCAAATTCTGCATTTTTGATAAGACTCAACAGGTTAATTGCGGAACATTATTAACCTATAAGAAGCACTGGCGTATGAGACAATAGTCATCCTCAGGAACTCTGGTGAATAGGACAAAGCACAACCCATTTGTAGCTAAAGACCTTCATCTGTTTAGGTCCCAAATCATACAGATTTTATAAATTTTAAAAGAAATATGCAATGTAACCTTTAAAGCAAAATTTCCACTACTTATATATTCTCAATAATTTGAAGAAAATATTAAATACCTCCTGAAACACACAAAATATGTCTATTTATCAGAATCTGATGGAAGGAAACAGTTTTTACATTCTCCTGTAGGATTTTCACATTTTACCTAACTGTAGAAGTGGTAACTGTTCTCCTGAGTTGTGACATATGGCACCTTTGGGCCAGAAAGGAAAGGAAAAACTCAAGGATGCTTCTATTATTACAACCTAAGGGTGTAAATTAGTAACGATGCTTAGGAATACTGGCTTTGAATTCATATAGCTTTAGTTTGAGTCTTTCCTTTTACCTTTCTAAGCTGTGTTGCTTTTGGCAAATTATTTATTTAATTTGTCTGCTCCATCCATAAGCAAAGTGAGGGAAGTGATTTCTGCAGTGTAGGATTGCTGGGAGGATTAAATGATATGATGCCAGTAAAGAGCTTACCACAATGTCTAGCATGGAACAAACTAACAGTATCACCATTCCCTCCATCTAATGCAATGATTCCCAATGTTTACTGCACATTAGAATCACCTGGGGTGCTATTAAAAAATAACTGATCTGTGAGCCCCATTCCAAAACAATTACAGTAGACTCTCCATATGTGAGGCATGGGCTTGGGTACTTGAAAACCAAGGATTGTCTAATGTGCCGTCAGGTTTAAGGACTACTTATCCAATGGAATGGAGCATATGGGTATATAGTTGACATATGACTAGAAAAGAAAGTGACTCCTCTGAGCCTGAGGATGCCTTGGTTGTTTCTACACCAATCATTTAAAATTCTATCCAGAAATAAAAGAATATGCTTTTATTTACCTTGACGTTCTTTACTACAAAGCTGTTTACATTTATTTCTCCCTATACCACAAATACTTTCCCAACCCCTACATGGGATTTTCCCATTTGTTCTTTAGATCCATAATTGCAGGGTATGGAATTGCTACTTACATTTCTTAGTCTTTATGGAAGATGATGTGCAGAAGTAACCAATTTTCTCCTTCAGGTTTGGGCACTGACTGTCGCTGAACACTAAATACGTAGATTTTGTTTGTTTTCTCAGGTTGGGCTTGTGATTTGATACTTCTCTGTAAGTCACTTGTATCACTTCATATTTGCATAGTCCATTGCAAACCTTCCACAGTTAATTACTCTTTCAAACCACTCAGAGGTGGCTTTTAAAAGAAAACATCTATACATTTCCTTAAAATAATAAATTAACAAAATTGTGAGATATGCTACTTTTTTAAAAACAGCAACAAAGATGTTTTATTTATATAAGATTGGAATCACAGTTCATAACAGCATTACTCATATAATGCTTTGTAGTTATTCAATATCTATAAGGGCTATGGAATACTCAAAAATAAATTTTATATGAGAGCTTTAAAGATGTTAAGACAGATTGAAAATTGAATATTAAGCGCTGTTAGAATTAAGGGATAGAAATATGTAATAAAAGAAGACTGTGCCAGAAGGAGCTGGGTCTTCCAGATTCCATCAGTATCAATTAGGTACAGACCACTAGAGGACACACAGAGGAAGACAATGGAGCTGTGACTGGATTTGGACACTGTTTTTATTCAAAACTTTTCTGGCCATTTTGTTTCATAGGCTACCAAAAGATATGATTAAGTAACTGGTATTTAATTTGTTTTCCTCTTCCTTGAGTTCAAAACCATTAAAATAGCTGACCATAATTACTTCAGCAATAATTAGAGGGAAACTGAAGAACATCTAGGCAGAGCATGGGTACAAGTAATGAATCATGTTAACCACAAACCCCAAAATGCCAAGTCTTTGATGAAGTTCCCAGATAAAGATAATTAGCAATATTTCCCTTTGTTTGACTTTTCTTTTGCTTCAGAAAAAGAACTTATTTTCTTATCCCTTGCTTTCTTTGGGGAGAACAATTTGCAATTTCTTAGCATATTTTGTGGTGTTTATTTTTCTCTTGATATACTTCATTCACTGAATTCAAATGTTAAGGAATTCCAGTCTTTTTTTATGGAGCTCTGCAATATGAGATCTCAAAGCACCAACAACTACTTATTCAGGTTATGTCACCATAGATTAGATTTGCTTGATCTGGAGGCTGGTACTGAAAAAAAAAAAAATTACCTTTGTTCTTCACTTGATTCTGACTCCTTTCTCCTACTCTCTTTGTTTAAGCAGCTAACCACTTCTTTTCCCCCATACTGATTTATTCAGCCTAACTCCCAAAACATCTGACTCATTGTTGAATTTTGATATGTCAACTCTGCTTGATTCTCTAGACTTTCCTTTCATACTTAGAACTATATCATTTATTAACTTTGACCCTCAGCAGCCAAATGTAGCTCTATGCTCAACCAGAACCTGATTCCAATACCCTAGCTTTGAACAAAGTAACCAATCTATTATTTTTTGGTTTATAGTGATCCAAATCTTCTAATGGGGAGTAATATAAAAATTCATATATGAGTCAGTTAAGTTCTATTAATTAAGCATCTTTTAGACTCTACTATTCAACCTTCTTCATGTACATATATCAAAGGAAATTTTGTGAATTCATGCTGTCAGAAAAGACAATGATGTTTGAGTTCAAGAATGAAAAATATTTTTCTAATTTATATCTGTGTAATTGTAGAGAAAATTTGAGCTCTATTGGTATTTTTCTTCATGAACACTGAGGCTGAATAAGAACAATGTGGTCTCCTACCTCTAAGAGCTACTTAAACCCTTTATGTGTGTGAATGATATAAATCTTCCTGAATCACAAATCTGATTATTCCTATTCTCTGCTGAGTCACCTTCAGTGATTCTCATTGCCTCTCAGAGAGAGCTTCTTCTCTATAGTTGACATTCAAAGCTCTCTAATGTTATTTCTAAATATCTCTCTGTACAGTCACCATATATCAATAACTCAATGGGTCTTCTGTATACACTGTATTCTCCAGACTGTCCTCCCCATCCCCACATACATCCTGTTTTTACTCAAGGTATTTTTTTCAGTCTTGATGAGCAAGTTTATTACATTTATATTACTTTATTTTATATAGAATTACATTCTAATAGATATCACGTTAAGAAGAATCTGAGTCTGAATGCTTATTTATTATTGAAATCTCAGAGACTTTTCACAGTATGTGACCGCTCTCTGTCAGATACACATATATGTATGTATATAAACAGAGATAATAGTCAAAATAATTTAATGACTTGAAAGGTATAAGCACAAATCCAACAAAATGAATACAAGACAAATCAGAAGTGATAAGGTTCGATAACACTGCGTTGGAACATGCTGGTTGAAAATCAAGTATGTGTGAGTCTGTGTGTCTAATGATTTACAGATATGATTGGCAGATGTGATGCCAGGTTTGCATTACTGAGAGAGGTATCTTTCTTCATATAACTTTTAATTTCCTTTTCAAGTTAGAAGAATACTCTGTGAGTTCTTGGATGCTAACGCTAAGTTGTCACCAATTTATTTTCATATAGCTAACAAAATGAACCTTGGACTTCCTAACATAACTCTTGTCTTTGACAGAAAATACTATTTGACCTAGGTATAATGCAATTAATTGATATTGAGGTAAAAATCATTTCTTTTTAATAAACTGCAGGCATAAAACTCCTTTTTAGGAGACATCTTTTATATTTGTTAACTTATTCAACTGTTTACCTTAAAAAAAAGTTTGTGAAAATATAATTTATTAAAAATGAAATTAAAGCTAAAGTTATCACCACTTCAAATATGTCTATGTGAAATGCTATGAAATGATTTTCCCAGTTCATTGAATTATTGTTATAATCTTTTGAATTAAGGTAATCGTTTCAGTGATAGAACATGAATACACAGTGATGCAACTGAAAGTAAATAACTACAAGTTTTATAAGGTTGATACAAAAGTAAACTTTGATTAAAACGTGTTATATAATTTTATTAGACAATTATAATGCAAAAAAAAATGAACCAAGGAGCATATAAATTTATGCTCTGTCAGAGCTTAAAACTATCGACATTGTTTTCTGTATCCTTCTAGTATTATTAATGTTACGACAAGTCTCCAATAAAACAGTGTAGTAACCGAAATACTTTTTTGATTCATATCTAGGTTTCAATTTTGAAGAAAAAAATACATTACTAATGATGAAAATCCAGATACTGTGGTAACCTACTGAAGAAGAAAATGTTGACAAATGGAACCTGCTACAATACTGGAATCACGCTTCAGATTCTATTAAAGTAAGCATTTAGATTTACCCACTGATTAATAATCACTGACAACCATGGGAGTTTTCAAATAATATAAACTAAGAGATAATGCACACTAAATGTATACTTTTAGTTAAATAAGTGTTATTGTTATTTTTAAGGAAAGAAGAGGCTTTAGCTGGAGAATAAGTACAACACTGAGTTTAGCTGCTTATTAAGATAACCTTTTTCTAATTATCTAGAAATGTTGTATTTCTCCATTTTATGTAATTTTTATCTGTAGACTAAAGAGGAAAATTAATTTTATACATACAAAACTTTGTGTTTTTCTTGACCATAGGCTGTTTTCACATGAAGTCACAATACATATTTCAGAAAAGAAACAAAAGTCAAATATAAAAAAGCTCTTATCAATTGTTTTTGTTTTAAGAAGGAAATAAAAATTGGAATTTTATATTCCTATAGAGACTCCAATTGTGAGGTATCAACAAACTCTTTTGGTTCCCATTTAGCACACATCATCTACAAATATTCCATTTTACTCATGGATTATAAAGAGGGTTCCAAAAAACGTATACACATTTTAAGAAAGGAAAAAATAACCCTGTATTAAAATTGTAATAAGGGGGGTGGGGGGGTGGGGGGAGGGAGATGAGGGTAAGGGCGATCGAATATATGGTGATGGAAGGAGAACTGACTCTGGGTGATGAACACACAATGGGATTTATAGATGATGTAATACAGAATTGTACACCTGAAATCTATGTAATTTTACTAACAATTGTCACCTCAATAAATTTAATAAAAAAAAAAAAAAGAAAAGGAAACAAAATTGTAATACTCGATATATACCAGTAACAAAAGATGAATACAAGTCATGGTATACACTTTTTTGGCACCCCGATATTTATTATACTCAGAGTCTACTTAAAGGAATTCTCTCAATTTAAGTTCAAAATACTTATTATTCAGGAATTGAATGGATCAAGCAGTAATAAATATTTTATTTCTTATAAAACATTTTTTTTTATTAATTGCAGTGGTTTTGTGTGCAAAACTTGTGACCTTTTCCAAACAACTGAATCAAGAGACATGCTGTCTATACTTTTATAACTATTATACTAAATATTCTCTGTGGTAGTAAAATGTACAAAAAAAATGAAGATTTAAGAATAATTATTGATAGTTAGAATTATAACTAAGAATAATTATGAGACAATATTTAAAGGAAAATAACATCAAGCAGAAGTCTTAAAAAAATTAGGGATTAATAGAAAATCATATTGGTAGTCAGCAAAAAGATAGTAAATAGACTGAACTTATTTTATGTATACATTAACTATACATGTATAACAGAAAATGTTTATTAGAACTTTATTTGTAATTCCCTTTTCTACCTATTAATTAGGAGACTGTTTTAAGGCTGTTTCTTCTTTTAGGTTTCCTGTCATCAAGACAAACAAGTAATGAATACATAAAGAACTACTCATTAAGAAACCATCTATGGTATTTAAAAACAAAATCTACATGAAATAAATACAAATTTAGGGCATTTTAAACATGAATCTTCTATGTGATAAAGAAACTCAAATGTTTATACTCCTGATAAGAAATGTCTATCTTCAGATCACAGCAGTTGAAAAAGAAGAGAAATGTAGATACTAGTTCTAAATCTAGTTGGTATTTATGAACTTATGGATTTAAAATGAAACTCTTAACACAATGAATTCACAAAAATCATCTTTAAGTTACTGATGAACTTCCCGTAAGGTGATCTTTAGTAGAGATTTTGGTGAAGGGGTTCATATCAAGGCACTCAAATGGTTATAATTGAGTACTTTTTGAAATTTAGCACTAATAAATATGTCTAAAACCATAATCCATAAGTACTATTATCCCCATGTTACATATTAGGAAATGAGACCTTGATAGTCTAAGTAGCTTGACAAAAAACAAAGAAAAACAAAACAAAACAAACAAAAAAAATACTAGAGATAAATGATAGATCTTGGCACAAAACCTAGCACTATGTGACACCAAAATTGGTATCCATTGTGTTACTCATCAACTCCTTAGATATTTCTGTAGTGCTGGGACAGAATACATGTGTCATCATTTCCTATGGATGGTGTATTTTTGACATGCATTCGCACATTTCAAATCCTTTAATGATGCTGTTGAACTGCTTTGGGCTCTGTAGTAGGATTAAAGTGTTGTCATCTTCCTCAATGTGCTAATACAATAACCTTCTTGGGAAGACACTATATTGTATTGTCTTATTTGTATATGTATAGAAGTGGAAAGGGTTGAAGTCATGATGCATTCTAAAACTGTGTTTCCCCAAAAATAAGTCCTACCTGAACTATCAGCTCTAATCTTTTGGAGCAAAATTAATATAAGACCTGTTTTATATTATATTATATTACATTATATTATTATGTTATATTATATTATATTATTATATTATATTATATTATATTATATTATATTATATTATATTATATTATATTATATTATATTATATTATATTATATTACATCATATAAGACCCGGTCTTATAGTAAAATAAGACTGGGTCTTTTATTAATTTTTGCTCCAAAAGACGCATTAGAGATGATTGTCCGACTAGGTCTCATTTTCGGGGAAACAGGGAATTTCTGCCAAAAGGTAACTTTAAGCTGCTTTGCTTAAAATGAGTAGGTATTTCCCCAGAAGTTGTGAGAAACTAAGGAAAAGAGATATTTTGGGACATGAAAGTGTAGACCCATGAAGTAGCCTTCAAAAGCCTTGGTGAAATAAAATAATATACTATGTGTAAGGGACTACAGTTGGACTTTTGGTCTAAAGGAGTTGAGGAGACATTAAAGTATTAAAGCAAAGGCTTAATCTGTTGAGATCTATACTGTCAACATGACTTTGGAGCTGTGTATAAGGTTTGGAGAGCAATGAGAGTAAACCAGAGTTAAAAGAATTAAGTGACTGTTGCAGTGATCAGAACAGGAATAAAGAGGGGCTAAGTGGATCAGATAGAGGTAGGATGAATAAGAAGACAGATTGCAAGCAGTACAAATAAGAGCTATCATAGAGAGTGCTTTATAAATCACTGGTTGGGAGAGGAGAGAGCAAATTTGAAGAGGAGCTGATTTCAAGTTTTATGTTTATTGGAACTAAGTAATTACAATTTAAATGATTATTGAAACTAAAAGTTTCCTTAATTCAGGAGAAGAAAGCATTTTGGGGAAAATTAATTTCTAAGTAGTGATTCCAGAAGCCCATTATTTTTATTTTCTAGAAAAAAAAGGAACACACACACATGCACACATATATGTATGAGTGTGTATAGAAATATATACACAGTATAGTAATAATCCAGTAAGTGTAAAAGAGAAAAAGATACTGAGTACAAAATCTAGGCCTAAATTGGCACCTAGGTCAATAAATTATGTTGTCACTTATTTACTAACTAATTTCATGAACCTCTTTGAATCAGAAATCCTTAGTGTATTATTCCTTATCCAATGAAGACACAATTTGGCACTAGATGGTTTCAAACTTTTCTCAGTAACAAAGACTAAAAGAAATGTATTTCCAGGTTTGATGCAACTCTGCTACATGTTCTCTATTTGTCTCCCTGCTTTGTCAAAGTGTCATATCTGAGTAGGCAACTCAAAATTCTTTGACTAATTCTTTTATTAACCAAATAGAACAGATAACATGTAGGAAAATATGTCTAATCTGATGCTATGGTGTTTTGTCATGAAGAAATATTGGTTTCCTGGATAACCGAAGTACTAATACACAGCTGTTTTGTTTTGTTTCCACTCCTGTCCTGTTCTTGAGGGTTTCCTGCATTCTCACTGTTCCCAAACACCTTAAGCTAAATAGCTTTATTTACTGAATGGTAAATGTAGGAAACCTGTCTAAAGGATTTTTTGTTTTGTTCTGTTTTGTTTTACCTTGCTATTTTATTCCTGATAAATCCTATGTGAGGAAAGAACTTTAGATAACCCCAAATTTGAAGCATGTTAAATCAGTTAGGAGTTGCTCAAGACTACACTGCAACATCATGTTAGAGAAGAGCAGAAGCAATGTTTCCACACCTCTTTGAATATATAGGACATAGAATATGATCAAGGGTAGTAGTTATTTAGTGGTTATAAGAGAGATCTGTCTTTACTAACCGAATCTTGTCAATTTTTTTTTAATATCACATTTTTTAAGAAGAACCTTAACTTTCTGTATCAGGACTGAGTTATTTCTCCAACATGGTACACTGACTGTAAATGAAGAAATAAGTTCTGTCAGCAATGGAAAATGAAAAAATCAGAGAATTAGCTGAAAAACATAGCTACTAAAGAAAAAATAATGCCTATGATTATACAAAACAAACTGCATTATTGTCCTGACTCATTTCAAAAATAATTTCCTAAATTATGTTTGGAAAATAATTACATTTTGTAAGATATTAATTTTTTTAAAATGGGTAAAAGAAAACTAAAAGTAAAGGAAAATGAATGCCAAAAAATGGATGAAAGAAGGAAGGAAGAAAGGAAGGAGGGAAGCCAAAAGGAAGAAAGGAAGGAAGGAAGGAAGGAAAAAAAGGAAGAAGGGATAAAGAAGTAAATTGTTATATAACAACTATAGTTTTTAGCTAAAATATATTTAAGTAACAGGTGAAATATCACATATACCTATAAAATTTCTCTAACATTTATGCATTGAATCTGACTTTAAGAAAATATACAGTATATCAAAGAATGCAACTTCCGTGTTCAACAAATGGTCTAGTTATTTCCTTGCATTGATATATGGGCACCATGTATTAGCTAACCCTTATATTGTCTACAATCTAGTTACTAATCTAGGTCCATAAATTGGCAAATAAAGCCCATTTCATACTTTTATAAATACAGTTTTATCAGAACACAGCTACATCCATTTGCTCACATATTGTGTATGGCTACTTTTGCACTACAGTGGCAGAATTGAATTATGACAATAGACTTATATAGCCCAGAAAGACTAATATATTTACTATCTGGCCCTTTACAGAAAATGTTTGTGGACCACTGATCAATTAATAATATCATGTTCCTTGTTATGTAATTTATATATATATATATATATATATATACATATTTGTTAGATTTTATACCGTGATTATAATGCAGAGATTAGGGGTGCCGACACCCTTGCAGTTGAAAATCTATGTATAACTCAAAAAACAGTACAGGTATTTATTGAAAAAATCCTGTGTATAAATCAACCTGTGTAGTTCAAACCTGAGGGCCAACTGTGTGTGTGTGTGTGTATGTGTGTGTGTGTACTATTTAATAAAATGAGATGACATAGTTCTCTGATTTGTCCTTTTCTTATATAATAAAAAACATATAACCATATTTTTTATAATTTCTGGAGTCAATTTATTTACAGAAACATATTTTATCTTTTTAATCCTAGAATGTGTTATAGCTGACACAATTATGGTATTGTCTCAAACTATTAGAAGGTTAAAACTAATTCATGGTCAGAGAACTTTGGAAAATATTGATCTATATTTGTCTGCCTATATACCAAATTCATTGCCTAAATTGTTCACTACTGACTAGAGATAAATAGTGTATCTCATGCTGAAAGCTACCTTGAGAACAATTTACTATACATAGAGAATCCTCTCTTAGAGAATTTCAATCTACTTGTATTCCCTTCCAGTACTGATTTTGTTGTTGTTGTTCTTATTGTACTTGTTGTTAAGATTATGGTACAGTGAGTTACTACGCAGCAATGGCTGAAGACATATACTAAACAAGCAGAAAACAGCAAATGAGTTTTTAAACAGATATCTTGGTTTGCATCCTTTAATAGATTGTAAAGAGGATTCTACTGAAAAACAGTGAAGTAAAACTCAATATTAAAATGAAATCTCTGGCCAATTGACTTTTTGAATGTTTTTGATATTGTCGATTATACTCTTTGCATGCCCTGTGATTTAATAATATTTATTCATTACTTAGTAACAGCATGGTATTCTATAAATGGGGGGTTAATTACTTCTTCAGATAAAAGCATACGGACCTGTGTGATTTATCAACTATTGCTCTCAACTTATGCAATTTAATATCTTTCTAGACCCTTTTCTAAGTCTTAAGGCAATACAATTAAAATGACAAGCGTTCCCTTCACACTAATAAAGAAATTTTAAACACTACAGTAGTAAAGAATCAACAAAGAAATCTTTGGTTGGAAAATAAATTAAATATGAGGAAATGTATAGTAGTGAACTCTTGCTATCATAGAGTTTACAAAATTTACTTACATATATCAATGTTAACTGAAATGTCTAGAATGAATATAGATATTTAATTTATTAAAAAGACAACATGAAGTAAATTTGAAGTGCAGCTTTTAATAATTCTATCAGTAGCTCATCTGGTCCTGATTGTGCTTATTTGGATATTGTACCAAACTTCCCTCACTTTCAGTTTCAGTATTAGTAAAAGTGTTTAGCACATAACAAAATCTCCCAGTGGTGGGCAGAAAGTATTTGATAAATAGCAGCTATTACCTCCCATCTCTATAAAATACCTAGGCATGTCTTCTCAAGTATTAGCCAGGTATGATCTCTGATCTCTGGATGACTGTACGAAGGCCATTTCTTGGGAACATATAAGGAAAACTAAACTGAAATTTGGTAAACAATGAAAAGTATCCTCACTTCCCTGGAAAGGAGTGTCAGCACCACCAACAGAAACCATTTTTGCTGCATGCCTGTATCACTAGCAGATATTACAACGGAGTGCTGAATTCTTGAAGTTTATCTGGAATCGCAATGGTCAAGTGACCACTACTCTGTGCTGAGTTAGAATGCTGGCATGCTCAGAATTTTCTCTCAGTGTTCATCCAAAGTTAAGGACAAGTTTCCATCTAGTCAACCACTATTGCTATCCAGTGTTACAAAAACATCAATATACATTGCTTCCATTCATAAAAAGTAATTATTTTTTTAATCGTTGATGAAATGCTATGGGCTAATAGTCAAGGCATTTGGGATATATCAATTTTACAACATTCAATGTAAAAAATATATATATTTCAATTACTTTCCAGTGTAATGCGATAAGATAAAAATAAAAACAGACAAAAAGTAAAGGTGAAGTAGTATAGTGTAATCAAATATACTAATAGTCTGATACAATATTAAAAATATTTTTAAAAGTAATAGTATAGTTAGTATCATATAATGAAATAAAAATGACTAGCGTACAAAGATGATCACTGTTATAATTGGAAAGATGGTGAAAAAAATGTCCAAATGTAAGGACTAATGGTATTAATGGATGGTCCTATCAAGAGGATGGAGAAAGAATTGCTGGGTATGAATCTCATTTCCATGTAGTCTAGAGAGTTTGGAAGGAAACGGCAATGACATAATGCAATGCTGTTCTGTGTGTGGACTGAGCACGTAGATGACTGACCCTTGGGGCAGAAACATGAAGCTCAGGATGCACAGTGACATCCCAGTCCAGCTCCCAAAGAAGGAATTTAGGGATGGAGTGGAATTTAGAGCAAACTGATCTTATAGTCACTAATATACATACATGTATATATATATATACACACACACACACACACGTGTATATATATACATCACTAATATATATATGTATATATATATATGTGTGTGTGTGTGTATATATATATATATATATATATATATATATATATATATATATTAAAGAAACAGGGCAGTATGATATCTCGCCAGATAGTATGTTTATCCCAATATTCAAGTGAGCTAGGAGCCAGAAATCCCCATTGGTTACAGTTGAGGGATAAGTTGGCTGTAAGATGTAAGAGATAAGTGTTAGCTCCTAGACACCTGTGCTTTTATTAAAAAGTTACACAGGTAGCTGCTTTTTGGGGAAAGGGTTGTAATCAGATAATTTTGAGAGAACTGGAAGGTTTAATTGGGGAAAATATAAACCCTGGGTAGAGGCAGGGCAAATGGACATCTTTGAGATTTCTCCCTGTGACATGATGGATTCCTGAGCCAGCTCCGAAATACTGCTCCAGGGCTCCCAAACAGCCTGGGAATCATGACACCTGAAAGGCCTGTGAACAGGGAGAAGAGCATCTCTGAATAGGCAATAATTTAGTGTCATGATAGCAGCGGAGCATTAAGGTACTCAGCCTGATACCTAACCCTCCACATGAGCTGTCATTCTACCACCGGTAAAAGCTTGCAGGTCACTGATGGGATCCAATGTCTTAATTTCCCAACCAGGGTAGAAAAAAGGTAAATATACTCTAATTCTGTGCATCACATTTGAGCTGCCTATGTCAGGTACTACTTGGCAGCCAGCACTCCCCTTGGGTGTTTCACGTGGTAAACGTTCATAATTCTCAAATTTTCTACTGGAGTCAGTAACTGGGAAATTCAAGAAAACAAAAACAGACAACAAAATAAAACAATAAAGAAAGAAGATTATAGTAATGATTGGGGAACATAAACTGAGGAAGGGAAAATGAACTATCAGCATATGTATGAATATATGCATGTATGAATGTATGTATGTATCTCTCTACCTATCACTTATCTATCTTTCTATCTCTATATATAACTGGTCTGTATTTAGAGGTTGTAATAACTTTAAAATTATAATGTTAACTACAAATTAAATCAGTAGCCATGTAGCACTATCTCCATCAGCCAACTTAAGTATCTAAATGAACATATAATCCAAGCAAAATTGAACAAACACAGCTTTAAAATAAAATAATTCTCTTCTCAACAATATTTCTTTCCCTATGCTCTTCTTCTAAATACCTTTTGGAGAAGCCAATGAAATCAACATGTGAACATACTGAGCCCATGTAGACAGAGTGGCTTTTACAAGACAGACTAACATCTGAGTCTTAGTCTTTAAGATTTGCCTAAAGCTGAATGAATATATGCAAAAGAAACATGTAAGCTCTTCAGAAGGGGAAATTCAGCTCTCTGTAAAGACTATAAAAAAAGAAGTTTCACTTTCTCCCCCTTTTACATATTGGACTTCCATAAAAAAGTCTTGATTTTAAGGAAGAGGTTTGTTGCTTTTATTTTATCTTTTACTTATTAAATTTATTGGGGTGGAATTGGTTAGCAAAATTATACAAGTTTCAAGTGTACAGTTCTATAATACATCATCTATATATTGCATTGTGTGTTCAACACCCAACTCAGTTCTCCTTCTATTACCATATATTTGACCCCCTTTTTCGTTTTCTACCTCCTCTCCTCCCCACATATCGTCTAGTAAACACTAAACTATTGTCTGTGTCTATGAGTTTTTGTTTCTTTGTCTTGTTCATTTGTTGATTTCAGTTTTATATCTCACATATGAGTGAAGTCATAAAACTCTTGACTTTTTCTATCTGACTTATTTTATTTAGCACGATAATCTCAAGATCTATCCAGGTTGTCCCAAATGGCAATATTTCATTTTTTCTTATGGCCGAGAAGACATAGAAATGGCCAACAGATATATTAAAAAATGTTCAACTTCACTAGCTATTAGGGAAATGCAAATCAAAACTACAATGAGCTATCCCTTCACGTTTATTAGAATGGCTATTATCAACAAGACAAGTAATAACAAGTGTTGGAGAGGTTGTGGATAAAAAGGAACCCTCATACACTGTTGCAGGGAATGTAAATTGTTACAGTCACTATGGAAAATAGAATGGAGATTCCTCAAAAAATTAAGAATAAAATTACCATATGATCCAACAATCCCTCTTCTGTGTATCAACCCCAAAAGTCTGAAAACATTTATCCGTGAAGATATATGTACCCCTATGTTCATTGCAGCATTATTCACAGTTTCCAAGACATGGAAACAAACAAAGTGTCCTTCGATATATGATTAGATAAAGAGTTGGTATATATACACAATGTAATATTACTTGTTGCTTTTAAAATGCATTTTCAAAGATGCTTCTAATCTGGTTTGAAGGAAAGACAGAATTAGATGAACATGAATTAAATAGTATCTCCATCTTTAGCTCTATGTCATCAGTCTTATCCCTTGTTTTCTTCAGACCTCAGTTCCAGTATTTGACAAACAGGGATAAAAATATTTTAAAATGTATACAATATGAGTATGCATTACATTTTATCCCTCCCCTCTGTATTGGATCGCTTTCTAATGTGACATGTCCTTTCATTGATACTTCTCAGGCAAAAGACCTTTCTCACCAAGTCTTGGTAACAATTGTGAGAAAGCATTGTTTAGGTGAATATTTTAGATAGCTGCCCATTTCACATGTTCCAAGCACCTATAATAGTAATCTTAAGCCATAGGTATATTTTCTGACACTCTTCTCTGTCATTTTGGACTGGAAACAACCTTGGGAACCTATTATATACCACATAACAACAAAACATAGATGAATATAGTGATTGAATGAGAGACATAAACTTCACAGTTTCAGCAGAAAATTCAAGTTATAAAATAGGCAGTGGCTGAGGAACTAGTTCAGATTGGATGGTCAGCAAAACATTCTGCAAAAATTATATGCAAGCTTGGGTTACAATAAGTTCTCCACAGAATGAATTCTCCATAGGAAGGAGAATTTGACTCACTGGAAGAGCTGGTACAGAAACTTTAAGGTTGGATTGACTTGAGGTATTTGAGAAATATACAAAAAACCCATGGGTCAGTACTGATGGACAGGGAACAATGGCAGAAGATGAGGTTGGAGGGAGAAGGGCCTGTAGATCGAAGATCTTTGTAGTATAGCATGCCGTTGGAGGCTTACAATAGGGGCAAAATATAATGTTTGGTTCTTAAAAGAGCACTCTGCTTGCTTTGTGGGCAAGCAATAGTGAGGGACTGAGTGGAATCATACAGACCAATTAAAAAGGTAATTTTAAAACTCCAGGTAGAGACTATGCCTAGGGTAGCAGTAATGGAGATAGACAGGATTAGAGAATAACATACGTTCTTCTCCACGGTATCTAGTTTTATTGATTTACTAGGCACTCCCCACCATACATGCACTAATGTTGTTTTAAATTTCTCTCATTACTTATTGAATCTCCCCAAATATTATCTTTAATCTATTTGAGATTAATTCTTTCTTTCCTGATAACTCATTATTTTGATATTATGAATAATAGTTCTAGAAATGCGATTTGACTAGTCAATAACTTTTTCACCAGTTATTCATTTCCTATATCACTCTTAATGAATACATGTTGAGTGAATCCCTGTATGAACATGTGATTGAACAAAAACATCCACATCTTGTTTACAGCCTTCAAATCATAACTCTAACTATCAAGGTCCCTAACAATGTATTCTTGCTCCTTCTGGCTGTCTCAGTCATCCGTCCATAAATGATCAGGACTAGTTTTATCAGTGTCTTTGGGGAGCATTTTATTTCACTTTCTAATGCTTCTTCTAGCTTTTCTTGGTTTGCTCTGAAATATGTGTGTTTTTTTTAATTTGTTGATTCTAACCCTGCTTCTGGTGCTAATAATATATTTACTGATACTTCCTTATTAAGCTGTCTATTATTCTTTTAGACATACTCAAATAGTTTAATTAATCTTCATTTTAGTTTTTATACAAATACTTACTTTTTATCATAAATAGCTGTGTAAGCAATTGTTCTAAAATTTGCCTCATGCATCCACTCATATTTAGCATGTATTCCAGATAAACATTTCTAGGGTTATACATTAATTTGCCTACTTATCTGTTTTTCATTCTGACCATCTGACTACTCTATGGCCTTTTAATATATTTAATTAAAGGTAAATATTTTAGAATAAATAGGTCCTTACAGAACATCTAATCTAGTGGTTTTCAAGCTTGTTTCTGTTGTTGTTTTAAATAATGGAATCTTTCGCACAAATGAAATTTTAAGCACATAAATAATAAAAAAAAAGTTGCTGTTTTTGAAATAGCAAAGGAGGTGGAACCTTCTCTTTTGCCTCATTTTTCTACAAAGTTGCTCTTGAAATGCTTGAAGGAATCCGTAACTCTGAAATGAATCCAGATTGCAAAGAACTGATTTAGCACAGCTTCTTATTTCACTGACATAGTCCAGAGAAATGTATTCAATGCAATGGAGCTACCTAGAAAGACAAGTTGGGGTAGTTTCTAAGTGCTCCAACCATAAGGTGGCAAAGTGAAAAATAGGAAGAAGCTTTGATGTCAGAAAGACTCAGGGCTGAATACTGCCTTTTTCCTCTGACCACTTCTGTGATCACATGAAATTTATTTACCATCTCTGATAACACATACTTTTTAGGGACAGTTGTGGTAATTACATGGAAATTAAATTATAGAATATAAAACATCCCCCAGATTCTATTCAATACTTTCAAACATTCTATGGTTTATATAAATAATACATTCCATTTTATAGATGACAAATTGAAACTCAGGCTTAAAAAGGGCCAGTTAATAAATGGCTGATCTAAAAATTGAACACATACACACCTGAAAAGAAGTTCTGTAGTCTCACTAACTGCAAGTGTTAATTCAAAAAGAAAAGGGGTGGAGAATTAACAATATTACGGTTATTTGGTGCTTTGCATTGTACTTCCAATCTTATTTAAAGCCCACATCAACACTATCAAGTAGATGTTATTGCCCTGATTTCATAGAAAAGGAAATTGAAATTGAGAGGTTTTAAATAACAACAGTGTCACACAGCTAGAAAAATCAGAAAACTGGACTTAATTTTCAACTTTTCAGCAGTTTATGTCAAGGACTATTTGAAAATTTCTCACTCAAATATACAATACCATTAAAACCATATTGAATCTGTTTTGTTACTTGGGACAGTGGGGGAAAAAAATACTGATCCTTGCTTCCTGTCTTTTCCTATCCACTTACTTTTGTTAAATCTCAAAATTATACTACAAAGACGTGGACATTGTTTAAGAATATAGCAGCATAAATTCTTTTGGCTATTTAGGGAAACAAGCAAGGCTTATTTTCTTTTTCTCCTCAACCTCTTGGTAATTACATAAGGTTGCAACGGTGTAATTAGTGAGATGCTCATCAAAATTCGATATGTACCCTGTGTGTCTAATCTGTGAATCTGGAGTCTTGGAACATGCATCAGGCCAGGGAGCCTGCTGGCAATCAAGACTCCTGACAGTACTTACAGAAAAACTCTCTGGCAGGCCACAACATAAACGCAGCACATGGAAATTACTCAGGATAACTTCCTCCAGGCTATTCTTTCAGCCACAAGACAATATAATATCGGTACCCATCTAGTCCTGCTGAAAGTAAAATGACTTCTGAATAGCTTCCAACATCCTCATTCTTAAATTATGAATCTATCTTCCAACCACAGAACCCTTCTTAGTGTGTGTTTTCCAGTAGTTAGTAGTTAAGAAATTCACACATCCACAGGGGACTAACTACATTTTCCATTTTCCTATTTCTTCTGTCTCACTTTCATAATTACATGTCAAGCCCAATGAGAAAATGCCCTATCGCTTTTTTTATATCCATTCCTATAAAATCTAATTATATCTGAGCTAGATTGACAACTAGCTCAAATTTTTCAAGACTTATCTTTTTCTCATAATACCAATATAATTTTGATGTACAATATTTTAAAGTATCAAAAAGAAAATCAAAATCCTATTGAAAGTGCTTCTATATCAATGTATTTCCTTTTGGTATTATTCTATGAACATATAAGACTGATGTGGGGCTAAAGGTGTGTCGGTGTATGAACCAATATTGACATGCTATAGATAGTGTTTGTACGTATTTCTTCTTACGTGCTATTATGAACATGCTCCTTATTCATTAAATATTAATTCCCAGTATGATTTCACTGGTTGTATAATATTCCATCTCATGATTGTTTTAAAGAATACTTAAGCATTTTCTAATTGTTTACAATTAGATTCTTTCCAAATGTTTATAAGTTATGCTGATATTAATTTACTCGTGTGAATAATCATTTATTATGTCTCTGGATGATTCCATAGGATGGAGTTATAAAAGTAAATAAAGGGCTCACAGAGCGTTACTCCATTCTAAGTCTCTGGAAATATTTTGGCATAAACAGCTTTTTGAAGGCTATGAAAATTTATGCACAAATCTGCCACTTTTTTCTGATTATGGTAATTCCAACATCTAATTTTTGTAGAAAGTTTAGAAAATAGGAAAAAACATAGAAAATATTAAAACTATACAAAGTTGTACTTCAGAAATTACCATAAAGCCATATCTTTACAGGCAGATACATAGATGGATAGATAGCTAAATGATAGAGATAGGTAATTGGATAGCTAGAGAAAAAAAAACATAAACAATTAGTTCTTACTAAGAGTTGAATATCCGATCCTTTTATTTAATAGTAAGATATGTTAATTTTCTTTAGTGATTCATAAAGACTTTTACATATGAATAGCGCAAGAGTTATTATATATATACATATATATATTTGTTGTTGTTGTTGTTAGGTTGAGCATTGTAAATATTTAGCAATACTCTAAATATTCTAAATATTTACAAACATTTCATTTTATAGTTTCATTTTTAAACTTTTGTTTAGTAATATTAAATAGATGTATTGTAAAGATAAACTTGAATTTTATTTTATGATCCATTTCACATCTATTATACACTTCATACAGGTAGACAATGTTAACTTATGCTCTGCTTATATATATAGAACTGTTTTAATGCTATTTACTCTGTTTCTTAGAGTTATTTATAACTTACTTATCTTCATTGCACTACTCTTGCTGATCAGAGGATGAGTTATTGTAAGTTGATTTAAAGATACCATATCTGAACTTTGTGTGTGTGTGTGTGTGTGTGTGTGTGTGTGTCTTTAGGGGAATTCCCTCCCTCACATTTCACCATTACAGCCCACTCTGGGTATGGCTAAGCCTTTGTTGTTTTTCCAAAGAAGTGTACTAAAGAGAACAAAGCAAAGAAAAGTGAAAATATCATGTGAACTCATCAGAAAGTTTAACTTCCAATCTGTTTTTTATAGTAAATAAATATCCTGCCTCATTCTTTTCTGGATCCAAAAAACATGTTGCATGTATCATATAACTGTTAACTCTTCATCAAATTTAAAAGCACTTAAAATCAGGATCTGTGTTTTATAACTCTTTACAGCTTCAAGAATCTGAAACATTGTTCTGCATATAATAGATTTTCAACAAAAATTCATAATGATTTCCATGATGAAGCACATGGTTATTTTTCTGTCTCACTAAATGTATCCACCGTCAGAAAAGGAAAGAATGGAAAGCTGCATTTTTGCCTACTCACGAGGCTAATGCTGTACAGATTTCAGCCTCTACCTTTGTATACTACTCTGTTACTCAAGAAACACACAGTTGTTGAGCATCGGTGTACACTGTGCTGCATGACCTTATATATGGGCTCGGTATTTCTTAGCTTGTTTGCTGAAACTTAGAATAGAAAACTGCAATAACCCTGGGTGTTAGAGAGGGAGCATGAGACCTATTTTATAGGTTTGGCTACTGGTTTTAAAAGAAGAGAAATGGACTGTACTATGAACACACTTTGCCTAAAGTATAGATGAAAACAGAATAGAGACGGATTTTTGTATACTGTATTCCAAAAGAACAACAAACAAGTGATACAATGAAATTGAAAGAAAAAAATACAAGGACATAAAATAAAAGTCCATTTTTAAAAGATAATAAGTCAAATACTAGAAGAAGAAAATATATATTGTTTTCAATATGTTTATAGTATAGGAAAAATGAGAAAAAAATTTTAGAGGGTAGGTCAGAGAATAAAAGTGTAAGTCGAAGAGTAAAAGTCTTAAAAGAGCACAGACTCTTGCTCTAAAAATCGTATTTAAAGGATGTTAAAGAAAAAATACAGAGGATATTAATAAAAACAAGATCCAAAACTACAATGCAAAATAAATGATGTTTTGCATTTAGTGAAGTTTAATACCAAGGAGAAAGAAAATAAATGAGTAAGCTGAAATATCTTATTAAACAAAAGGAACTACAAGAATCCACTTTGCACGGTGAGTAGCATATTGAAATACACAATGATATAATAACAAACAATTTATTCAGAATCCCTTTCAGGGACTGAAAAATTTCGTGCAACTGCTGATAAAATTTGTATCAATGTACAAAGCAATTGCTTAATAACTGAGAACTTCCACACAACCAAAATAGAAATAGGGAGTGGTGTTTGGTTCTGCGGTATAGTTTAAAGATTTGTTTAAAAATAATTTTTCATATACCTTTCTTCTTAAATGACAGCAAAAACATAGCCCAGAAAATGAACTGTAACTATTATTATTACTTCAGGTTTGCTTTAATTAAATAATATTAAGCTCAAAATAACAAATTTGTAACAGCATTGTTATGTAAAGAAAATACAATGAATGTTATTAAGATCTATTTTGTAGAACTTTTTTGTTTGTGTAGTACGTAGCCTATAAGTCTTGTAGGCAGTATGTGGGATATAACTGGAAGTGTGGTTACACATCTTCGCACATGTACACATGCAATCAGCAATACATTCAGATGAAGCATTAATCTGTTTTGCATTACTAGTACAATCTTTGAAAAGTATATCATTCTAAAAGCAATGTACTACTATCATATATGAGTCCCAACTATTCCCTCTTAGTCATTAAAAAAAAATGAATGTAGAAACCAATCACCAAGCACCAAGCTTTGATAAGTGCATTCTGTCTATAAAAGGGCTTTGCTGGGTACAAAATTAGTTACTCCAGGATATCTCTCAAAGTGCTGCAACCATTTATACTACTAGCACTCGAGTACTTACCATCATCATGTCTCTCCTATACTATTTTTCCCCATTCCTCATTATTTCTGAGTAAATTTTAGAATTCCAACCTGTCAATTACTCTGCTAAAAATCTCTATGTGGATTCTCTATGTGGATTCTGTCAATTACTCTGCTAAAAATCTCTATGTGGATTTACACTGCCTTCAGGATAAAGCTTAAATTTAGTAACATATTTTACCAGATCTTTCTTCCTCTCATTTCTGATTTCCATTCAAAGTCTGTGCCTACCATTTCCACTATGTATCCTGTGATTGCAGATATAGTTCATAAAATATGGTTCACCAAATATCCTATGTTTCCCAAAGTATTGTGCCTTTGCAAATACTGGTTCTTATGCCCAGATCACCATTTCCTTTTTTTTTTTTTCAAATCTAAGTTCCCGTCATCTTTTCCCCTGAGCCTTTTGTAACAATTTGTTCTCCCCTATCTTTAGATATACTGAGATCTCACTGAGTGTCTCTCTTCTGTACCTCAATAATAACATTTACATGGTCTTAAAGTTGCTGATTTATTTTTTGAACTCAAATATAATTGGCTTATGTATCTCCAATTCTTTGACAACTTTTTTCAAAACTATAAGCCCCAGTTTCTATGTATGTTAAGCAGAACCAGGTGTGTTGCGATGATGAAACAAAATGAGGCATGTGAGGTAGATTCTCCATAAATGAGAAATAAGTTCCTATTACTCTTCTTTAATTTCCACCAGAATCAAGAGTTCTTCATAAGTTTAATTAATCTACATCCTTGTATTTTCAAGACTTGGAGAGGTCTCTGGCAGGAATTTAGAGTAATATTGATGAGGAAATGAAGAGAAAATTATTAAATAAGCGAAGAAGAAAAGGTATAGCAAAAGAGGCTAGGAAAAGAATTAGAGCTTGGGACAGAGTAATCTCCACAGGAAGTGGAGATTAGCCCAAACTCACATGTAAAGAGTAGCATTCTCAGACTTCATAATCCATTTTTCTTTCCTGCCAGAGAGCTGTCATTATTGATATGAAGGGGAACAAATGTTCTCTTATGTTGCTCAGGTTTCTGGTAGCAATTTCTCACTCTTATTTTTAAACAGCGTTTCTCAGAAGTTTGAGATTTTGGGAAGTAAGCCACTGGGCTCTGACTCAGATGTTGTATACTACATGAAGCCAAAATTGAGATACAGCCATTTACTACATCATCTATTGTCCAAACTTAGGCTCTGATTCTTTGTTTTGTTAGAGTGTTTTTACATTATCTTACCCAATGTAAGACTGCTGCATAATGTTAGTTTTCAGATTTAATGAATTTATACTGTTCACTTCACTCCAAGTCCTTTCAAACTTGTATTTTTTTTTACTTAGTTCTGTATTTTTTCCCCTGTAGTGAAAAATAGGTGGATGTTAAATCCTGTTTTCACTTTTTGATATATGCATGGATTAGAATAATTTTAAATTAAATATATGCTCATGGTTTTCCTCAATAAAAGATTTTATCTTTAAACAAACCTTCACAAAAGATACCTGAAATAGTGATAATAATAATAATAATAATAATACCCTCTGTACATTTACTTGTGTAGCCCAGAGTATTTTTCGTTTTATTCTGTTTTTAATACATACTTTGCATTTAGGTTCTTGGTAAGATAATATATTTCTAAAGGGTACATTTCAACTAGGACAAAGCCATACTGGAAACCTTAGAATATGTCACATATCAATCTAACTAGTTGAATTCATAAACTAAGGGTACTTCTTCCCAAAGCTTTCAATATACTCATTATGATCATTGCTCACTCCTTTTAGTCTTTATTATCATATCACATCCTAACTGAGAGGAAGTACTCACATACGGCCTACTCATTAATCTAAACTACCAGAAACTGAGGCTTGTTAGATTGCAGAACAGACGATCCCCACAGAAAGCCTGGGTAATTTTAATTAGTCACATTTTATGTATTCATCATATTTTAACACTTGTTCTTTTTGTAAATCAGTTACCATGATGGTGAAGCCCATGGTCTTAAGATACATCTAAATGTGGGGCTTTTCTTTGGGACTTTTAACAAGTTACTAAAGCATTTGTTCCCTCAGTGTCCCTATTTGTAAACTGGAGAAAAACCTAGGTCCTGACTTACAGGATTATTGTTGGGATTAAAATAGAATAATACATGTAAAACATTTTTCATAGTCTTGGGACATGTATGTGCCATTTTCAGTTCTTAGATGCCATTTTCCACCAGTTCAATTCTGATGTGTATATATTATAATGAACACATCAGCTTCATATACCCATATATGTTATATCATAGGTATAAAAATCGTAAGTTGTTTCTAAATAAAGGTATCATGACTAGCTTTATTTGAATGAAGACTAGGAGTTCCTCTTGACTTGTGTGGTGTAGATTTATGCTGTCATAGAGGGTGCTACAGTCAAATACAGTGCACAGAGTCAGCAGAAGCAGGAGATGCAATAAGGTGGGGATGGTGGGGCTCATCAATTATATCTGCTGTAACATCTGGAGATGAAAGATCTCCATGGGCTCAAAAAGTTATTGAGTTATGTCTTCCTTTTTTTATAAGGACACCAGTCCTATTTGATTAGGGCCACACCCTTAAGACCTTATTTAACCTTGATTATCTCCTTAAAGGTGCTATCTCTAAGTACAGTCACATTGGGGATTAGTGCTTCCATGTGTGAATTTGGAGAGGACACAATTCAGTCCATAACACGCACACAAAAAAAAACAAGCAAACAAACAACAACAAAAAAACTGCATCTAAAGCAACCAAATATAATATTCTTCCTAGAATATTTATAGCACTGTGCTTACAACCCATGGATCCACCTATACTTATACTGCCTTTCGTTGTTTATGCATATATCCAGGAAGACTTACGATCTCATGAAGGAAGTAGTAGTGATATTTGCATCTCTGTATTCTCCAGAGTGTGGTAAGGGTCAAATATTAGGTATGTACAGTCTTTTCCTATCAAAATCTCTTTAAGAAGTTGCATTTTTAAGAAAGCAACAGAAATGCAACTGAGGGAAAATCCATCATCAGAAGATACTCCATCACCTGAAAATGCTAAATACAAGAATTTCTATGAAGTCATTTATTTCCCTGTTGCACCTTGTCCTCATGTCTATTCATTTAGACTTTAATGGACCTTACTGGTTCTCACACACAGTAAAATCAGTCTCTTGATTATATATTTCCAAGAAACTGTGTGCATTATTAATTACAAGCAAACTTAATAGAAGAATTGCACAAGAAAAATATATACACCTGAATAAATATCCAGAAAACTTGGAGTATAATAAACCAATAGGTGAGTTTGTAAAACAAAGGACTCAGGAAGCAAGACCATTATGGCAGTACAAATTAACTAGATGGTAGGTAGTATTTGTGATCACCTAAAATAGGCTAAAAATTTGCCAATGCAGCAATAATTGTGGGTATAGATGGAGATATTTGTGGAAGAAAAAGCCACATCAAATGGAACGTCTAACAAAAATCTCATTTTTTGAAATTTAATTTAATGGAAGGCCCAAGAAGCAATGACAACAACAGATTTGCTTTAGAGCTACAGATAAAAAGAAATTGGGGGTCTTAGACAAGTTTACAACTCAGAATTAAATGATAATAGTTGAAGGAGATAACTTAGGGACCAAGATGGGCATCTTAAATATTAGGAATCTACTTTTCAGTGTCATCAAGAAAAAAAAAAGACTTTAATGACACAATCTGAGAGAAGTATAACAGAAGAAAGAAGAATGATTCTAAAAATATAAATCACCAACAAGATTGGTGAACTAAAGTGAAAACAATAAGTGTGACAGAAAGCTAATAGTTAAAATAATCTGCACAAAAAGTGAAAGAAGTGTCCACATCCAAAGATGAATTTAAAAAAAAAAAAAAGAGAGATGCTAACCAAATACAACACTTTCAGGAAATCTAGAGTTGATAATGACTTCATGATTACCCAAACAGCTAAAAGATAATGCAGTAAATTATCCCTAAATGGTGAGAATAGCTAGTGTAATGCTGGTTTATAACAAGGCATAAAAAGTCCATCAAATTAAAATGAGTGAAACAACATGTATTAAAGGGAATTTAAGCTCCAGTCAGAACACACATACTGAGGAAATGCCTAGCAATTTTAATTACATTATGTGTTGCTTTAGGAAATTTTTATTTCAAGTATCAATAGAACTTGCATATCATATCAAAAAAGTATTACATTAAGGATGATGATTAACAGAAATGATTGTAATCCTATAATATGTCACAAAGACCAGTCTCTGGCTTCATTCCTGTCAAACATTTTTGTTTTTTGTTTTTTAATGGATGACTCGTATGAAGACCCAGAAGCCACACTTTAAAAAATTATACTATGCTAGAGGAATAACTGCCACTACATTGTGTAAAACAATAAATTTTAAAAAGTGCAATAATATTTCCTGGCATTGGGGAAATGTGAAGCATTATTCATATTTATAAAACCAATTACAAATAATGAGTGAGTGTGTGTGTGTGTGTGTGTGTGTGTGTGTTTATGTATGTGTGTGAAGGAGGTCTGGGAGGTAGGGGAGGCAGTCTGGTTGAACAATAATTCAGAAAGAATAAGATGAAATAGACCACAAGTGTATTCTGAGACCCAAGAAAACAAGACTATTTAAGTAACAATAAAAAAGCATGGTCTTTAAAATGGAACAATGGTGTTCAAAAGACTGAAAGCCAGTAGCTCACCTTTAGTTCTACACTAGAAAAGCCAAATAAAGTTTTCAAGCTAAAGTTTAAAGAGTATTTTGAAAAATTAGTGCATATCCAAAACATGATGAGCAACATATACAATGGCCCTGGGAAATATGTCCAAAGATAGGATTAAAGGTAATACAATGTTGAGACAAAGTTGAGAGAAAGATGTTAGCAGCTACAATAGTTATAAAGCTACAGAGCCCAGATAAAGAACCAATGTGTGTATATATATGTGTGTGTGTGTGTGTGTGTGTGTGTATGTATATACATATATATGTGTGTATATGTGTATATATATATATATGTGTGTATATATATATATATATATATATATATATATATTAAAATTATGCAGATTCCTCAACGTACAGAATAGTATTTTTAGAAAATTGATCTATTCAACAATGGAATGACCTGACTCAAAAAAGCACTGAATTTCTTGTCACTTGTAGTATTTGAATAATGCATGACCACTTGTCGAAGACACTGACATTGATAATTCCTACTTTAGGTGGATGGTTAGCAAGGTTATGTCTTAGGTCAGTTCCATCTCAAAATTCCTATGATTATTTCAAGTGAAAGTGAAGATCTTTTGTATGTGATGATCTCACACTGACATGTATAAGTATCACAGATAATTAATACCTGCTGACTAGCTGGGGCCAAGTATTAACTCTTCTTTCTTTTTATTACGTACAATGACTGTTTAAACACTTATTTGAGGATCTGACAGTGGTTCTTCGCAGAGCAGTAATTCTTAAATTAATGTGATATTGCTAGAAGGGCCATATATATATATATATATATTTTTTTTTTTCTTTTTTTTTTTTTTTTTTTTCTATTCTTCTGGGAGTAATGTAATAAACTATACTATTTTTCTGTCACCAGAATTACTGGTGCCAAAAATAAGAACTAGCCCTTCTCATTCTAATCTTATAGCAGATATTCTTGTTTTATTCCAAATTCATATATGAACAAAATAATAGGGATTCACATGTACAAGTAGGTCTGAAATATGTCAAGCAATTCCATAAATCTAAGTCAGATTTTCTACATGACAAATAACCAGTATCAATCTCATGCTAAGTGAGTGTTTAAATTTTCAGAAATCAAAACAATTGAGAAATAAAATCAATCATCATAAAAATCAGAGCTATAGTTCATCAGTCATGAGATGTCAGAAGGTCCCATATTTCCATAACTCCATTCAATCTGAAATAATCAGAGACAGTGAAAATAAGTTATAAACTACATAAACGTCACTTTCACTTCCCTAGTGTTTTGAAAATGGAAAGAATCAGATTCACAGAGACTCCACTCAGACATTTTATCTAAAGCAGTCAGTCTACCCTCCATCACTAGTTTGACTGAAAAAGAGGAGGAAAAATAAATTGCTAAGGCAGGGTAAACAATTTGATCTACTTTGTAAGGATCCGATTAATCCAATGATCATGTCATGCTCGGGCTTCCAGTAGCAAAATTAATACTGCTTCTTGGAAAGTGATTCATACACTGCATGTGAATGAATCTAATATTTTTCATACTTTTATTGTGTGTGTGTGTGTGTGAGAGAGAGAGAGAGAGAGAGAGAGAGAGAGAGAGAGAGAGAGAGAGAGAGAGAGAGATATCTTGGGAACAAAGTTACAATTTTTTCCCACTAAAATTACAGTTCAGTAATTATTTACTCCCAGTTTGGAAGTTCGTTCTATATACTCTGTCTCTTCCATCTACTTCTTGCCAATTCATGAATGAACAATTTTTACAGATTTAGGATCTATGTGTGAAGTTACTCTCTCTGTGGCTTGCATTTTGGGTGTTGGCAATTGAGTACCAGAGATAGCTCAATCTGATGCCAACTTGGCAGCACTAAATTTAAGCAGTTTTCCAACATATTTGACTCTCATCCACTTTTTCCCTTTTTTATTTGTATCCTGAGAGAAACAATTATAGGCAGCAGCAAGGGGGAATTTAACTTTTTCCTTTACTTGAGTCTTCATTTACTTTTGCAACAGCAGGAATTAATTTCATCTCAAGCCATACTTCATAGCTCAATCTTTTTCCATGGATCTCTCATTAAAATACCACTAAGTTATTGCTAGTCCACAACGACCTTCTGCTCCTAGAGCTGGATCTGTAGGGAATGAAAATAGAACTGCTTTGGATTGGCACAAAATGTACTATTTGAAACATTGCCCAATAACCAAAGTCAGAGGTAAAAGCAGATGATGTGTAAGCAGGTGCTTTTCAGGCCTCAGTGACAGCATTAGGAGCTCTGGGTGGAACTAATCTTTGTACTGCCAGTTCCCCCACAGTGCACAGTGAAGCATATTCTTTTGCTTTCCAACACCATTGTGCTGTGGAGGCATGTTTTATATTTTATAAACTGGAATAAGTTTGAGATTCCTTACCCAGCTTTGTGCAAACTGCTGAACGCTTGTCCTGGTGCCCAATCCATGCCCATGCAGCTTGAGGAGTTGACTGTGACAACATTCCTATTTTGCTGCTTGGAAAATATAGCTCATAGGAGTTGTATAGTTTTATATCGCTGATGTAATAAATTACCACAGATTTAGTAACTCTAAAAACCGACATAAATTTATTTATTATCTTATAGTTCTATACGTTGGAAGGCCAACACAGCTCTTACTGGGCTAAAATCAAGGTATTGGCAAGGTTGTATTCCCTTCTCAAGGCTATATAAAAGAATCCCTTTCCTTGACTTTTCCAGTTGCCAGAAGTGACCCATTTTCCTTGGCTCCTAGCCCTCTTTCTTCATCTTCAAGGCCAATAATTGCCAGTCAAGTACTTTTCACATCATATCATTCTGACATTCCTTCTGTCCTTACATCTCTTTTCCTGATCCTCGTCTTCTGCCTTTCCTTTGCAGTTTTAAGGACCCTTGTGGTTATATCCAACTCACCCAGAGAATCCAGGATAATTACCCTACCTGGCAATTAGCAATCTTAATTCCACCCAGAAGGTTAACTTCACTTGCCATGTATTGTGACATATTCACAAGTCTCAGAGATCAGGACATGAGCATACTTGGGCCATTATTCTACCTATCGCAGCTGTGGTTATCAACATATTTCTTCTATCTTTGGAAAAATCGTTCATCTCTGATTGTGATCCTAATTACTTATTTTTTTACAAAATAATTAAAGCATGATGATGAAATGATAGTGTATCATTTATTTATTTCGTATTTCTAGGTGGCAATTTTTCTACGAATATGATATTGCACAGCGTCCTTTGGCTAACATATCTCATGGGGAGCAGGAGAAGGGAAACAGAGTTCATAAGACTATGGTACAATTCTCTCTTTTAACCAATATAATACTGCTTCTTTTGATTCCTAGGGAATAGAATGTAGCTTTTAAAATGCATACACCTTAATTCTCAAGAACTATCACAGAATCTCTAGCGACAGCAAAAAGTTTTAGAAAACTAAAACCTTTGTGATTTTCAAAACAGTGTTGAACTGAAGTATACCACATACACATAAAATATTTAGAAACTATGCCCATTTCCAGAAAGCTTCTTTATTTCTCATTCATTTTCTTTATTAATTTATTACCTACAAAGACTTATTCCTATGTAACAAATGAATATACAGAGGCAACTTTTTTTTGTCATACTCGCTATTAGTACTTGGGGATCATTTTAATAAAAATTAGGAATCAACTTGCATTTTTTTCCAAAAGGAAGAAATCTGAGTTTTCATTCTGAAAATAAAGAATGTGTATATTATTAGACAAAAAAAAGACTTTTTTCATGAGACTCCTCATCCTAAAGATGAGAGATTGATCATTTCTTTAACTTTAGCACCAGTACTTGAAGGAAACATGTGCTATTTGTTTTCAAAATAAGGCTAAAATTGTGTTTTCTTCTCTCACAATCAATTAGATAAGTGCTAATTTTGAAATTAAATATATATATATATATATATATATATATATATATATATATATATGGCTTCATAATTTTAAAAAAATTAGCACTGATGGCCATGCAAGTAAATGAGGTTCATTTTCTTTCCTAGCCCATAATCATATAGCTAATATATGAATTCTTAAATCATATTATATAAAGGACAAATAATATATATCTGAGGATATATAGAGAGAGATCGATAGATCATCATATACATAAAATAAAAAATCTAGTACAGATAATTGATTATCTACTATTAACATTTATAATAAAAAAATGAATAGTATCCTTTTAAAATCGTTTCAATGACTAAATAAACTAAGAAAAAAAACAAAAGCCCAATGTGAGAAGAAGGGAGAAAATAATAAATATCAGAGAGGAAATAAAATAAACAGAATTGTAAATAAAAATACAAAAGATTAATGAAACCAAGAGCTAGTTCTTGAAAGAACAAACAAAATTGATAAACTTTTAAGCAGAATCATCATGAAAAAAAAAGGGTGACCAAAATAAATAAATTCAAAAATGAAAGCAGAAAAGTGACAACTGACATCACAGAAATTCAAAGGATTATAAGAAAACACACTGGACAGCTATAATGCAGCAGATTGTACAATCTAAAATAAATGGATAAATTCCTAGAAACACAATCTTCCGAGACTGAGTCAAAAAGAAACAGAAAATTTGAACAGACCCATTACTACTAATGAAATTGAATCAGTAATCAAAAACCTCCCAACAAACAAAAGTCCTGGATCAAATGGCTTTAGACATGAATTTTATCAAACATTCAAAGAAGAACTAACACGTATCCTTTCCAAGCTATTCCAAAAAGTTCAGATTCATTATTCCAAATTCAAGCCCATTTTACAAGGTCAGCATTATCCTGATTCAAAACCAGAGGTACACATTACAAAAAGAAGAAAAAGAAGAAGAAGAAGAAGAAGAAGAAGAAGAAGAAGAAGAAGAAGAAGAAGAAGAAGAAGAAGAAGAAGAACAAGAACAAGAACAAGAACAAGAAGAACAAGAAGAACAAGAAGAAGAACAAGAAGAACAAGAAGAAGAACAAGAAGAAGAAGAAGAAGAACAAGAAGAACAAGAACAAGAAGAACAAGAAGAAGAAGAAGAAGAAGAAGAAGAAGAAGAAGAAGAAGAAGAAGAAGAAGAAGAAGAAGAAGAAGAAGAACAAGAAGAACAAGAACAAGAACAAGAACAAGAACAAGAACAAGAAGAAGAACAAGAAGAAGAAGAAGAAGAAGAAGAGAATAAAAGAAAAAGAAATGTATAGGCCAACACACCTAATGAGCATATATGCAAAAATCCACAACAAAATATTAGTGAACCAAATTCAGCAATACAGTATAAAGATCATATACGATGATCAGGTGGGATTTATTCTCAGATGCAAGGTTGGTTCAATATCCGCAAATCAATTGACATGATATACCACATAAAAAAATGAAAAATAAAAATCACATGATCATATCAATAAATGCAGAATAAGTATTTGACAAAATCCAGCATCCATTTATGATAAAAACTATAAGCAAATTAGGAGTAGAGGGAGCATACCTCAACATAATAGATGCCATACAGACAAACACACAGCCAACATCATACTCAATGGAAAAGCTAAAAGTGTTTTCTTTAAGATCAGGAACTAGAGAAGGATTACCACTTTCACCACTTTTATTCAACATAGCATGGGAACCCTAGCCACAGCATTATACAAGAAAAATTAATAAAATAATCCAAATTAGAAAGGAAGTAAAACTGTTATTATTTGCAGATGACCTGATATATATATATATATATATATATATATATATATATATATATATATATGGCGAGAGAGAGAGAGAGAGAGAGAGAGAGAGAGAGAGAGAACCCTGATATATGTATATATATATTAGAACTGGTAAATCAATTAGTAGAGTAACAGCATATAAAATTAATATCCAGAAATCAGTTGCATTTTTATACACCAAGAGCAATCAGAAAGATAATGTAAGAAAATAACCCCTTTTACAATTACATTACAAAAAATACCTAGGAATAAATTTAATCAAGGTGGTTAAAGACCTGTACTCGGAAAATTATAAGACATTGAATAAACTGAAGAAGATACAAATGAATGGAAGCATATACCACGCTCATGGATAAGAAGAATTAACTTCAGATCGAAAGACACACATAGATTGAAAGTAGAGGGATGGAAAAAGTTATTTCATGAAAATGGAAATGGAAAGAGAAAAAGGCTATGGTAGCAAAACTTGTATCAGACAAAATAGAGCTTAAAACAAAGGTTATCACAAAAAAACAAACAAGGATACAGTAATCCCACTTCTGAGTATTTATCTGAGGAAATCTAAAAAACACTAGTTTGAAGGGACTTGTGCATTCACATGTTCACAATAGCCGAAATATGGAGGCAACCTGGGTGTCCATCAATGTATGAATGGATAAAGAAGAGGTGTTACATATATACAACGGAATATTACTCATACATAAAAAGGAATTAAATCTTGCCATCTGCATTAACATGGATGGACCTACTCTACTAATTAGTAGAGTAATTCAGACAGAGCAAGAGAAATGCCATGATTTCGCTTAAATGTGGAATCTAAAGAATAGGATAAATGAACAAACCAAGCAGAGACACATTCATAGATACAGAGAGTATTTTGATGGTTGCCAGATTGGGGAGTGGGGCTGGGAGGATGGTTGAAGGCGGGGAGGGGATGAAGAGGTACAAATTTAAAGCTACAACATAGTCATGGGAATATAGAGCACAGAGAATAGCATAGTCTGTAGTATTGTAATAACTATTTATGATGTCAGATGACTACTGTGCTTTTTAGGACCATCACTTCATAAGTTGTATAAATGTCTAATCACTTTGTTGTACACCTGAAACTAATATGATATTGTATGTCAACTGTAACTGAAAAATTGTTTTTAAAAATTAAAAGAAAGAAAAGACATATGCACCCATATGCTCACTACAGCACAATTTTTCAATAGCCAAGATATGGAAGAAACCTAAGTACCCATCAATAAATGACTGGATAAAGAAGATGCAGTACATATATACAATGGAATATTACTCGGCCAATGGTAAAAGAATGAAATCTATCATTTGTGACAAGATGGATGGACCTAGAGGATATTGTGTTGAGTGAAATAAGTCAGAGAAAGACAAATACCATATGATTTCACTTATATGTGGAATCTAAAGAACAATATAAACAAACAAACAACCACAGAAATAAACTCATAGATACAGAGAACAAACTGATGGTTGCCAGATGGGAGGGGCACTAGGAGTCTGGGTGGAAAAGGAGAAGGGAATAAGAAGTACTATTGCTAGTTACAAAATAGCCATGGAGATGGATATAAAGTATAGCATAGGGAATATAGTCAATAATATTGTAATAACTATGTATAGTACCAGGTGTATACTAGATTTATCAGAGGGATCACTTTGTAAATTATGTAAATGTCTAATCACTATGTAGTACAACTGAAACTAAAATATTGAACGTGAACTGCAATAGAAAAAAATAATTAATTAATTAACTAATTAAACTTAAAAGTGACATTTTATGTTTTGCCACACTTGGAGAATATGTTCTACTATGTCTAACTCCACCTATAAAATTTAAATTTATGTAAATGTTTAATTAAAATAAATTGTTATAAAACACATACACATAAGTAACAGTTCACAAGTACCCAGATTAAAACTTTTCACAAATGGAGCAAATTGTGTAACCAGCACACAGATCAAGAAACACAGCCTTAACAGTACCACAGAATATTTGTGTAAATTGCTTTTCATCACTGTGTTTCCACTTGCAGCATAACTATTATCCTGACTTCTAACACTGCAGATTAATTTTTACATACTTTCTTTCTGACTTCCTTCAGTCAACACTGATTTGTGAGACTCATGTAGTTAGTTGTAAATTGTTCACTTTCATTTTTCAACAGTATCCCATTGTATCGTTATACCACAGTGTATTTATCTACCACAGTATAGATGGACATTAGCTTATTTCTTGTTTGGTCTATTGAAAGTATTTTGTAATCTTTTTAAGTGTGTTTTTGGTCAAACACACACACACACACACACACACACACACACACACACACACACACAAATATATTCCTATCAGCTATGTATCTATAAGCAGAATTAAATTCTTTGGTGATTACTGAATAGATTTTCAGATGTTTATTTGCCATTTGATATCCTCTGTTTGAAGCAATTGTATAAATTTTTCTATTATTTATTATTCTTTCAAAGGATTCTCAAGAGATTGCTACATAATGACATTATATTCTAATATGTATTAAAATGTGTTATTGGTGGAATTTAATTTATTGTTTTCATTACTCTCAGGATAATTTTAGAATGTTAGAACACTTTATGTCCAATTACTTCTTTCTATCTTTTGTACTTTGTTATTATTTTTGTCATTCATTTTAAGTTCACCTATTTCCAAAAGTAAGTTCTAAGATCATGTATATATTCCTCTTCTGAATTGCCATAGAACATTCTGCATCCTTCCACAATAGCTATGCCATACTTTATTGATATTCCCAGGTTACATATTTGTCTTTCTCATGCATTTAAAGGGAAGTATGGTAACATAATAATTAAGAGTGCTACTTTGACTCTAAATTGCCAAGTTCAAATCCTGGGTTTGCCATTTTCTAATTTGCTGACCTTAGAAGTGTTATTAGCTTCAGTTTTCACATCTGTAAAACTGGGAACTATTAGCTGTTATCTGGTAGGTCTACTATGACTATTAAGTGAATTAATGTAACAAAAACCCTTAGAAAGTTGTCTTAAGTAAAGTCAATAAACACTAGTTATTTTATTATCTATGTCTTGTGGGAGATATCTGTCCCAGTTAGAATATGTTACCCTTGTGTTACCATCATTACAAGTCAATAAAACCTTTTTTTTTTTTGTACTATAAGATTTATGTGGATTTTTCCTCTTCATTGTTTTCATTACATTTTATTTTTTTAATCTTAACCATCAATGACTCTACTACCTGGTTATATCCTGTTACACTACCATTCAAATTCCTGAATCCTAGAAAGTTTTGTCCTTTCCCTGTTAACATTTCCAGGTACAAGAATATTAACTCATTTCTGTTGACTACTGTTATTTCTCTAAATGTGGTCTTTGGGAATCTCTTATGCCATCAAGCATGATACATTTCAAAGAGGCTTCTTCTGTGCTTTCTTTTGTCAAAGTGATTGTTTGCTTTCTTTCATCAACCTGCATCGCTAGTCAAGTGCTGATAACCTTATTTGAAAATATTAAACACATAGTTTGCCAGATATAAAAGAGAAATTTGCCTTAAAATATTATGGATCCTGATAAAATACAAGATGATTTGTAATTGGGATCTTAAATAAAACTCATTAACTAGATTATCAAGGTTCAAATCTGTGTCAGGACGTCAGGAAAAGATGAATGTCAGGGTGACCAATGTGAAATGTGTCTGAAATTTGGAATGAGAAAGATGGGACCTGATTTGGACAGGAATTATTTCCTATAGTAAATGTTATGAGTGTCAATACCATTTATATACATATTTCATTCAGAAAATGTAGAAGATTGATTGTGAAGGCTGAAGGAGATTTGGGTGTCCTGCAGCTGTTTTCCAGAAAAAATTTCACTGTTCAGTGGAATAGATAGAGCTAACTTAACTTCATCAAATAAATGACAAAAAAAAAAAAAAAAGGTGAATTTAATGTCAAACAATTAAGTATCTATGATTATATTATAAAGGTCTTAGAGTAGACAATGACCAAGCCCACACTTTTATAAGATTCTTATATGACAGCTTTTTTCATTTCTATTTTTATTTCTTCATTATATACATGCATAAAAACATAGGTTCCTTCTCTGGCAATTTTACAGATAATTCACTTATTTGCTTGAATGTTACTTCTTGTTTCCCCTGAGAAGACTAATAATAAACCTCATTATTCTTCAATAAAATAATCAATTAAACATAATACAGTTGCTGATAAAATCTTTCTTTTTGCACAAGCATTTAGCTGAAAATAGAATCTCACATTTTCTATCATGTTTCAATGGTCATGGGGACATGTAACTAGAGTTACCCTCTCATTTCAATAGAAAATAATTAATAATTCTTTCCCATAAGGAATCCTGCAGTATTAAGTTGGTATAAAGAATTGGTGTAAACATTTAAGATAGTACTGACGGAAAATTTTAACTTATAACTTTGTATACCAAATGTGGCTATAAGTTACTGAAGCTAGCTTTCCAATTAACATAGCAAAAATTACAATTACGTATTGTCCTCTTTAAAGTTGTCAACAATAGTTGTATGCTTACTTCATTAAAATGGCTATGCTTAAAATATTGAAAACTCTTTCATTGTAATTTTATAAATAGTTGTATAAGTTTTGAGACTAGAAAGAAAAATCAGTCCCATTATTTTATAAGCACACATTTTTTTGACCAATCATTATGAGAAAAACAAAATACTCCTAACCTACTCCAAATTATCTCTGCAACAGGCTCATAACCTCAGCACAAAGTTCAATAGAGGTTTATTGGAGATGTTGGCTTCAATCACTGAGAGCTCTAATGATGAAATTTCATCAGTTTTTATAAATATTCTCAGAGGCCAGCTAAAACTCAGGATGTCCTGAGGTTTGCACTAGTTTCCAGATGAGCTTACAATGAGAATCTTTTTTTTTTCTTTTTGTCTGCCTCAAAAAGAAATATAGGCTTAAAAGCCAGAGTTCTTTGATAGTGTTACACATCTATAAAATATGTACACAGAGGAACTGCTTCTTGGCCATGGTAACTAATATTTAACAATTTTAGAAAATATTAGACAAATTCTGAAAGTTTTGCTAGTGCCATTTGCCTGCATTAGAAATGTTAAAACAATAAACTTGAAAAATAATTGTTAAAAGAGAAACTTGACAGCAAAAATAATTTCCAATTAATATGTTTTATGATAATTTGTATTCTAATTTTTCTATTCTTCACCACTATTTTAATATGTGTGTGTATAACGATATTGTGTTTTGAATACTTATTTCAAAATTATATGTAATACAAGTTTCAGGCTGAGTTTTGTGAATAATTAGACACACCAAAAAGTTACCACCACAGAATCACTGTTTAGTGAGACGCCTTAAGCATGGAAATTACTAAAATAAACTTTTCTAACCACAATGGTAAGTGGTTTATTCACAGTGGTAATGGAACTATTTAGGCCATTTAAAGAAAACATGTAGTTTCATTACTGCCGTTGTACTACACCTCTTATTTGAAAATCTGCTCTTTTTCTTACGTATTCCATTTCCTCACTGCCCCTACCCCACGCAAATATGCTTATAAATTATGAAATGCATACCACTATCAAGTTAATTAACACATTCATCATCTCACATAGTTAACTGTTTTTTTTCTTTATCTTGTGGTAATGAAAATTAAGATCTACTCTCTTGACAAATGTCAAGGATACAATAAAATATTATTACCTACAAACACCATACTGTATATTAGATATGAAGAACTTACTCATAACTGAAAATGTGTACACTTTGATTAATATCTTTTCATTTTCCTCAGGCCCCAGACCCTGGCAACCACCATTCTACTCTCTGGTTCTATGAGTTTAACTTTTGAGATTCTGCATAAAAGAGCTCACAGAATGTATGTCTTTCTGTGTCTAGTTTATTTCACTAAGAATAAATTAATCCATGTCATCGCAGATACATCCATAATGTGATGACATGGATGAACTTGAAGAGAAACACAGATACATACATTATCTGTCTTTCTCTTCAAATTCATCCATGTCATCACAGGCAGCAGGATTTTCCTCTTTGTCATGGTTGAAAATATCTATTATGTATATATACCACATTTTTATATATTCATTCACAGATGGACACTTAGGTGGTTTCCATGTCTTTGTTATTGTGAATGATATTTCAATGAACATGGGACAGCTATCTCTCCAAGACAGAGATTTTATCTCCTTCAGATATATAGCCAGACATGCAATTGCTGGATCATATAGTAGTTCTATTTTGTTTTCTATAATGACTGCACCAATTTATTTTGGATTAACAAAAATTTTATACTATGTGAACTGAGAATTGGACAGAATTCATGACCTAAAGTAAATAGATGAAACAATCATAGATAGAAAACATTAATACATTAATTATTCCAGAGTGTGTAAATTCATATATGTTAAATTTTGAAAATTTTGAGTCTGGTTTTTTTTTTTGTGATTGCTTTATTATTCAAAAAAATACATGGCTTAGATTACTAAATACACAGATGAGCAAAGAAAATATTAATGCCAATATATGTACATCAGTGTGCATGTGTGTGTGTGCATGTGTTTGTGTGTGTGTGTGTGTGTGAGTGTGTGTGTGTGTAGCTGTACTCTTCTAGAAAAACAATTCTCAGATTCCAGTATCTTGTAGGAAAGAAGACTCAGGTCTCTTTACTTCTCTCTACTTCTGTTCCACGTCAGTAGTATTTCTATCTTGTGATTATTTTGTCTCTCAAATTTCTCTGTCCGTCCATAGATAGAAGAAATTTATTCACACAGGAAGGGATATAAATGTGTCAGGTCAACGTCTTTACTCTGCTCATATTCCACCACTAAATCACTGCTCATCCTGCCAAAATAAGAAACTAGTTCATTGATTTACAATATGAACGGCCTCTGTCTATTGGTATAAACACACAAAGCAGAGACTCTTTCAGGACTTTGTAATAAAAAAGACTTGGATGTGAGATGAATGACCTACCCAAGATGAGGAAATCGCCCCCTTCCTTCATCTCAGTGATATCTCTTCTGTGAGAAGATAGATGAATTCTGCTCAAGGAATATAAAATTGCCCATCTTCACTTGCACCAAAATTCTTAGCAGTATCAGGGGCCCCAAATGAATTAAGTTTTGTGTATCTCCCTATAAAGAGATTTTTCTTTAAATAAATGCCCCCAAAATTTAGCTGTATGTGCGCGCGCATGTGCACACACACACACCCTAACACAAACTTTCTTTCACTATGACATCATTTTTCCCTTAGGCAAATTTTGTATCTTGTCACTTTTCCCATTTTATAAGAAAGAGCATAAAAATCACTCTGATTTTTCATTTATAATTAGAGTTATTCCAATAGTAATCTTTGATCTCCAAAGTTTGTTCTACTTTTCAATATTACAACCTAATTTACCTAAGTTGTCCTCTAACTCACTAAACATTTTTTTTTTTAAGGATTTTTGCTTTGCATTTATCTAACAAGGTGATGCATCTATCTTTTTGAAGTTTAGTCTTCCATCACATCATGACGGACCGTCACTCATGTGACACGGGGTTTAAGATGAATAGAGTTAAGAAGAAAGGTCAACTAAATGCATGCCAGATTCTGGCATGACACAATTCATCAAATGAAAGAGCAAAACCTCTTTAGCCTGTAAGCATTCAATTACAAATTGTCAAATGTTCATGATAATCTAGACTTCTGGTTTCAAAGATGGAAAATGGTGATAATTTACTGAAATTAAAGGTAAACAACAAATCTTTCACCTCCAAGCCCTTTTTTTTTTTTTTTTTTTTTAAGATGGACATCATGCTTAATTGCATCTTCAGAGTTTGGTTTTATTTTGGTGTTTGATTTTCGTTAGATTTATAATTGAATGAATGCTTCTATGTTAGAAATTGCTTGAGTGTGCTTACAAAAAAGCATCAAAACTAACTAAGTTATTTCAGCAACGAACTCATATGCAGAACTGTTAACATGTGGAGTTTTGTATTTCACTATGTTAATGTTCAAGAGTTGGTGAAAAGAGCAAGGAAGGTATAAATCTGGATATTCCTACGGGAAAAGCAATTATAATCTAGTGGGAAAAAAGTGGTGTGGATGGCCAGCAGGGCATATGTTATTATAATCAAGTTACTAGTTTTATTTATTACAAAAAGTTAAAGTTGCAAAATTACATGTTAAATTTGCTTTTAACTTTTTCACCTTTCAACTACACAATTTGGAATTAACATTCTTATAAGCCTCAAAAGAAATAGCTATCTTCATCAGAAATCTAAATAATTAATAATCATAACATAATATTTTGTTGAAAAGGTCATATACTGCATGACTTTTGGAATTGATAGCAATAAGAACTCATAGAAACAGATAAATTAGCAGGAAACAAATAATCATTTGCTAAAAAAAAAATCCCATTATGTATGAAAAGCTTCCTATTCTTTTTACTTGGGAAAGGGGTTATCTCAATAACTGCAAGGAAATTCATTGAAATTTCCTAATTAATTTGTTCTTTACAGGTTAAAATAATTACTTGAATTTTGACTCATTATTCTGATAAAGGAAAATTGTTTCTCAAGCCTAAATTAAGGATCTCTTCTTCTTGATTGTGGGATTTAAAGATAATGATTCAATACATTTAAACTGATCTTAATAGTAATTCCAATAGATATATCTTTATATTTTAAATTTAAACTAGTTAGCTAACTCCATAAACAAAAAAGTCTGGTTTCTTAAGAGTGATTATTCATATTTTAAAGTAATTCAGTATAAACATGATGTAATACATATTTTTAATTGCTTTTCTTGTGGTATGCATAATTTCCCACTAAAATTAGGCATTTCTATGTGTCTTCTGTGTGGGGAAAACCTATGTATGAATATGATTTATATATCCTTTGCATTAACTTCCCAAATATTGCATTGTATATCATAGATACTGTGTTTCCCCAAAAATAAGACCTAGCCAGACCATCAGCTCCAATGGGTCTTTTGGAGCAAAAATTAACATAGGACTTGATATTATATTATATCATATTACATCATATTGTATAAGACCTGGTCTTATATTATTTTATGTGATATTATATAAGACCCGGTCTCATATTATAGTAAAATAAGACCGGGTTTTATATTAATTTTTGCTACAAAAAAAACGCATTAGAGCTGATTGTCCAGCAAGGTCTTATTTTTGGGGAAACACAGTACCCACACACCACCCAAATTGGGTTTTAGGTGCACAAAGTGATTCTTATATTATTCTCAGTTCAATTCATATTTTACTTCCTATTCAGCACGTAGAGTAAAATTTTATATCAGACCATAGAAATGCAAACTCCATATTACCCTTAATTCTGTTAAAGAATTATTCAAAACTTTTATACAATGTATTTTTATTTTCAAATCTCATGTACTTCTCAGACGATATCCGATCACTTCTTTGGTACACTTTAGGAGGGATAGGCTTAAGACACAAAATAATAGATCAAAAATAAAATTTTAAAAAACATTACATTATTGTGACTCTGATATTCCAGCAGAAATTTTTTTAAAAAGAAAATCTGAATAAAAAAGATATGTTTTTTCCTTTTGCCTCACAACCTCCAGTGCTCATACATTACTGAATAGATTTATTTTTAGTAAGATCCACCAGTACAGAAATATTTCAAGTATGTAAGATTCTTAATGAGTTGATCAGAAAGTGTTTAGCAAACACTCTATTTGCCAAAAACTACTAATTATCATGAAAGCATTTCTGTAGCTCCCTGGAGTGGGCTAGCATTTTTGAGTGAAAAAATTAAACTGTTCTAGAGTATGGCAAAAGCAATAAGCTGCTTAGTTGTGACTGAAATTGTGACTGCATTGGAATCACTAGATCACATAAGTGATGTCTCTCAAAAGTGACTGCCAATTAAGAATTAACATTTCAAGCTGAACCAAGCTATATGGGAGTAGTTGATGAGCCACCCAGCATCTCAGTGCCCCTTATTTCAAATCAGATGGAACACAGGAAGGTGGGATTGCCACCTGTCACATCACAATATATCTGAACATATAATTGAAAGAGAAAGGTCTCAAGCACAAAGAACAATAAAAGAAAAATATAATGATGATTCAAAATACTTCATTCCAAGATCTGACTGTGTCCTCTTTACCAAATAGCTGCATGAGTTGCATACATGGAACTATGACAGAGTATATAAGATTAACTTTTTAGGAATGACAGAGTTTTAAAAACCATAGATAACTACTTTTGTCTAAGGCTAACCATCCTGTTGTAAGACAATCATTACTTCCTGTGCAAAATATAATCTGAAAGCATACAGATAGATGCAGAAATAGTATTAAGAAAAAAATTCTAACAAACAATCATTATTCCAATTAAGATTGCGGAAAATAAATAGATTAATCAAAAACACAAATTGTAAAATGTTTTCCTTTTGAGAATAGTCTTCAAGTGTGATGGGAATTTTCAATATTTTTCTTTTTATTGAGATATAATTGACATATAACATTGTGCAAATTAGTGTAGGTGTATAACATAATGATTTGATATATGAATATATTGTGAAATAATTACCAGTTTAATTAACATCATCACTCCTCATAGTTAGATTAATTTTTGTGATGAGACATTTAAGATCTATTTTCTTAGCAACTTTCAAATACACAATACAGTATTGTTAACTGTAGTCAACGTGCTGAACATTAGATCCATAAGACTTATTTATCTTATAATTGGAATTTTGTATCTTTTGACCCACTTCACCCATTTCCCACCACCCCACTGCTGACAACCACCAATCTATTATTTGTTTGTATGAGTTTGGTTGTTTTCGATTCCACATATAAGTGAGATAATACAGTATCTGTCTTTCTCTGTATTATTAGTATAATGACCGTAAAGTCCATCCATGTTGTCACAAATGGCACGCTTTCCATCTTTGTATGGCTGAAAATATTCTTTATACTTCATTAATAAATGGACAGTTAGATTGATTCCATGTCTTGGATAATGAAAAGAATGTTGCAATGAACCTGGGAGTGTGTTATTTCTTCATGACCCTTACTTCATTTCCTTTGGATATAAACCCACAAGCGGGATTCCTAAATCATATTTTTAGTTTTTTGAGGAACTTCCATATTGTTTTCCACGGAGGCTGCATCAATATACATTCTCACCCGTAGTGCACAAAGGATCTCTTTTCTCCATATCATCACCAACACTTGTTACCTCTTGTCTATTTTGGCAGTCGTTCTAATAGGTATGAAGTGATATCTCATAGTGGTTTTGATTTTTATTTCCCTGATGATTAGTGATGCTGACCACTCTTTCACGTCCCTGTGGGTCTTTGGTATGTCTTCTTTGGAAAAATACTATTCAGTTTCTCTGCCCAATTTTTAACTGGATTGTATTTTTGCTATAGGGTAGTAGTTCCTCATCTATTTTGGTTATTAATCCTTTATCAGATACATGATTTGTAAATATTTGCTCCCATCAAATGTTTTCTTGATTTTATAAAGGCTGCATAGAATTTTTTTCCAAACGTAATTGATGAGGTAGCCTTTAAAAGAATACTCCTTACCATTTCCCATGATTATATTGAAAAATGTAGTACTTTAGAGAGAACATAAAGACTCATTGGCAAATGGTAACTGTGACATGTTCAGAAAACCACAGTGAGGTGCTATTTTGTGAAAGAAACAAGTAAAATTTTCATATAGAATGCAAATACTATTTTAATTAGAAAACTATATTTAAATATTAAGTGTTAGGAACTGTAATTCATATATAAAAATAATCCCCTCACATCAAAAATAAGTTCTTTGGGATCATTGCTATTATTTATCCTGCTCCTATTAAGAATCAAGTGCATGGTTAGCCCTAGGACAGAAAACAGCTTGAAATGTGAAAAAAAAGTTTTCAGAATATCTGTCTTAATTTTTAATTATATACTAGGATATTGAGTTTGAGGCTTAAGATGGCTATGTAGATCCCATTTTTATAACATTGGGCAGACTATGAAATCAATCATCTCCTTGATTTATGAAAATATCTTCAAGTTTAATAATAGTTGATGTTAAACTAGATATAAAACCCAACTGCATGATCTTTTCAAAGTCAGTGATCAATGACTACACTAAAAGCAAACAATTAATTTGTATGAGCATATCCATTACTGGTCATTTTTCAATTTATTTTTATAGATGGTGAAGGGGCTGAAAATTTTTATGATGCATTCTTTTTAACATTACATAGTTTAACATTACTTCTGGGTCTTCCAGAAGTTTGCAAAAAAGACTTTGAGGTGAATCTTCTGCCCATTGTTATATATCACCACAAATTTAGTGATGTATGGCAAAATTACATGAGGATATGACAAAAATGTACATTATTTTGATCATCAAATTTATGGATAAAACATCTAAGCCATGTTGCTGAAAATGGTCCTATCTTAGTCTGTTGAGGCTACTAAGATATTATATATATATATATATATATATATATATATATATATATATATATATATAATTAAGTGGCTTATAAAAACACAAACATTTATTTACCATAGTTATGGAGGTTGGAAGTCCAAGATTAAGGCTCCTGTAGATTTAGTGTCTAATAAAGACCTGCTTCCTGGTTCATAGACAAGTATCCTTTCACTGTGCCCTCACATGATAGAAAGGATATGAGAGCTCTTGGGGGTCTCCTTTATCAGGGGACTAATCCCAATTTCTGGTCAATATGGTGGAATAGGTAAACACAATGCTCACCTTATCTCAGAACCACATCAGTTATTTCTAAGCCACAGAAAATCATTCTTGATAATCACCTGAAGTCTAGCTGAACTGAAGCTCTACAACTACAGAACAGAAGAAACCACATTGCGACTGGTAGGAGCGGCAGAGACACAAAATAGACTGGTCCCACACACAAGTTTGACCATTAAAAATCAGGAGGGTTATCTCAGCTGTGAAAGTCCCACCCAAGGAGTGAGGGGTCCCAAAGCCACACCAGCTCTCCAGCCCAGGCTTCCAGTGCCAGAGAGAGAATTCCCCATAGCTTCTGGCAGTGAAAACCAGCATAGACTGTGGCTGAATGAGGTGGAAGGTGCCTACAGTCCCAGGGGCCCAAGGACAGACTTACTTGCTGACGAACTCACTAACTCTGAGCTTCAGTGCTGGGTCAGCAACTCAAAAGACACCAGGGACTTATAGGGAGGAACTGGATTGTCTACCTTCAGGGTGAGGTCTGGAGGGGCAGCTTTCTCCACAACAGAGGAGCTGGCAAAAGCCTTTGTTTCCTTGTTGAGGCCACTACCTCCCTGCAAGCAGAGACAGTCAGACACAATATCTGAGACTCCATCACACTGGCTATCATCTTTCATCTGCCCCACCCTAGTTATCCTCTCATACCCAACCCCACCTAAATTTGGGCACAATGAAGCCACTTCCAGTTTTTTTGTTTGTTTGTTTTGTTTTTCAGTTTAAAGTCCTGCCTGGCTCACACTGTAGACTTTCCTAAAATCTCTCAAAGGTTCACAAAACCCAGCAAGCAGCACCTGGCTTGACTGTGTCCCATACCTCTGGCTAAGCATCCCTAAACCCAGCATAAGTGACAGGTGACCATGGTTTGTGGCTTTGCCTTTCAAGTCACTTCCAAGCATAGCATGCGTGATGCCCATCTCTGGGTTGCTTTGTGGCTCATGCCAGGTGGCCCTGCAGGGAACAGACAGCAGCTGAACTTGGTCACAATGGGTCTACAATGGGTCACCTCCCAGGATTCCCTGAGCTGGCAGTCCCAGTGGCCAGCTTCAGACTGGGCCAAACCATCAACTATCTCTGCCTCCAAGGTTGACACAGCCAAAGGGCAGACTGGGCAGGCACCAGATCCCCGCTAAAGTGAAACCTGCTCTGTGTGGTCTGCCCTTGCACCACAGCTCCTCCAATGTAGTCTTGGCCAATCCTCACAACCAATCAGCTTGAGGGTCAATCCCTCCAACTGACTTGCAAACAGCAACCAAGGCTAAAATACAATAGGAGGGCATGCATAACCCACACAAGGAACACACCTGGAGCACCTAGCTCTAGTGACCAGGGAGACTGCCCCACTGAGTCCCACAGGACATGTACTACATAAGACCACTGTACTAAGGGTAGGAGGCATAAAAGCCCTCCCTAAGACATAGAAACAAACACAGAGAGGCAGCCTAAATGGGGAGACAAATAAACATGTCCCAAGTAAAAGACAGAACAAAATTCCAGAAAAAGAACTAAACATAATGAGGACAAGCAATCTACCAAATGCAGAGTTTCAAATACTGGTTATAAGGATACTCAACAATATCAGCAAAATCTTCAGCAAAGAGATAGGAAATAATACAATGGAGATAGAAAACATAAAAAAAAAAAAAAAGAACTAGTCAGAAGTAAATAATATAATAACTGAAACAAAGAATACATTAGATGGAATCTGCAGTGGGTTAGCTGAAGACCAAGTCAGCAATTTAGAAGATAAGGTAGCAGAAAACACCCAATCAGAGCAGGAAAAAAAAAATGAGGATAGATTAAGGGGACTCTGGGAGAACATCCAGTGTACCAACATTCGCATCAAATGGGTACCAGAAGGATAAGAGAGAAAGAGCAGAAACTGAAAACCTATTTGAAGAACTAATGATTGAAAACTTCCCTAACGTGGTAAAGGAAATAAATATAAAAGCCCAGGTAGCACAGAGAGTCCCAAACAAGATGAACCTAAAGATGCCCACACCAAGACACATCATAATTAAAACACCAAAGGTTAAAGACAAAGAAAGAACCTTAAAAGCAACAGGGAAAGCAGTTAGTTACCTACAAGGGAGCCCCCATAACACTATTAGCTGATTTCTCAACAGGAACTCTGCAAGCCAATGGGATTGGGAGGAAATATTCAAAGTCATTAAAAAGCAAGCACCTACAACCAAGATTACTCTACCGAGCAAAGTTATTATTTAGAAGCGAAAGACAGATAAAGAACTTCCCAAACAAGAAAAAACCCAAGGAGTTCCTCCCCACCAAACCAGTATTACCAGGAATGTTAGAGGGACTTCTTTAATACAGAAAAAAAACATACAAAAAATATGATTAATATTTATCTGTCTTGTTCCTTTGTTGCTTTCAAAGTGAAAGCAACAAACGAATAAGAGAAACAAATAAAGAAACAAAAAAATCATAGACATAGATAATAATTTAGTGGTTACCAAAGTATGAGGGGGTAAACAGGATCAAATACATAGAAGGAGAACTGACTCTGGATGGTAAACACACAATATGATATACAGATGACGTATTACAGAATTGTACACTTGAAATCTGAAATCTATGTAACTTTACTAACCATTGTCACCCCAATAAACTTTAAATACACATATATATTTAAATATATATATATATATATGAATGATAAAATGACAATAACTACATATCTATCAATATCACTAATTACTTTCAATGTAAATGGGTTAAATGTTTCAGTCAAAAGACAGGGAGGCTGAATGGATAAGAAAACAAAACTCTTACATATGCTGCCTACAAGATACTTAAGATCAAAAGAAACATGCAGACTGAAAGTAAAGAGATTAAAAAAAGATATTTCATGAAAATGGAAACAAACAAATATAAAAGCTGCGGTAACAATACTTACACCAGACAAAACAGATTTTAAAACAAAGATATAACATGTGACAAAGAAGGATCGATCCAGTAATCCCACTTCTGGATATTTAACTGAAGAAACCCAAAACGGTACTTGGAAGGGACATGTGCATCCATATGTTTATTACAGCATTGTTTACTATGGCCTAGACATGGTGGTAGCCTGGGTTTCTGTGGATGGATGAATGGATAAAGAGTGGATGGTACATAATACAATGGAATATTGCTAGGCTATGGAAGGGAATGGGTTCTCACTATCTGTGGTGGCATGGATGGATGTGGAGAGTATTGTGCTTATTGGAGTATGTCTGATAGTGAAAGACACGTGAAATGTGATTTTGCTTATATGTGGAATGTAAAGAATAAAACAAACAAACAAAACAGAAGCACTCATATAGAGATGATTGTGATGTTTTCCAGATGGGAGGAAAGTTGGGGATGAGTGAAAAAGGAGAAGGGATTAAGAAGTACAAATTGTTGTTAAACAGTAGTCATGGGGATGTAGAGTACAGCATAAAGAATATAGTCAACAATGTACTATGTATGATGTCAGGTGGGTACTAGAATTATTGGGTTGACAAATGGGAGGATGTTGGGTCAAGGGTGAAAAAGGTGAATGCATTAAAAAGTACAAATTAGTAGTCATAAAATAGAAATGGGGATGTAAAGTAAAGCATAGGCAATATAGTCAATAATATGGTAATAACTATGTTACTAGACTAGTCATGGGGATACTTCTTAAATACTGGAAGAAGTATCTAGAATGAAATAAATGTCTAACAACTATGCTTTACACCTGAAATTAATAAAATACTGAATGCCAATTGTAATTGAAAAAAATAAAAAGGGGAGGAGGTAAAGGGGAATAAAAGTTTCAAATTTCCCGGTATAAAATAAATAATTCATGGAGATGTAATGTACAGCATAGGGAATATAGTCAGTGATATTGCGAAAGTGTGGCACAGTGTCAGATGTTCGCTGGATTTATCATAGTGATCACTTCTTCGGCATGTAAGTGTTGAATAACTGTTGTGTACACTTTAAACTAATACAATATTGTATAATAGCCATACTTTAACTAAAAATCTTTAAAATTAAATAGAAAAGCCAAAATAAATAAATAAATAAATAAATAAATAAGGGCCTTAATCCTGTTCATGAAGGCTCCACTCTCATAACCTAATCACCCTTCAGAGACCCCCCTCCCCCACCTATTACTACCATTAAATTTGGGTTTGAATTTGAACATATGAATGGGGAGTAGGAATAGAAATATTTAGTTCATAACAGAACTAATGTTCTGAAAGGTCAGAACATTCAAGACAAAAATTGGAAATTAGATAAATTGGCTTGAAAAATATGTAGAATGAAATATGAGGCAGGCAACATTTATTATTTGTAGCAATGCAATAAAATACCTTCTCCATGAAGGAAGCTGAAATGTCTTTTGAGTCCTAGTGGGAAAAAAAGCTTTGCGGATGACATCTTATTTAGTATCAGTTTTCTACTACCATGTTATTAATAACATTCTAGGTTTGTTATCTAATCATATAGGGAAAAAATGGTATTGTAAGCATTAAGCTAAACCATAGGAGATGGTAAAAATAAGTACAAAATTTGCGTTTCCACTGCATCTGATAATTGTTAGTTAACTCATTTGTCATGATTTTGTACTGCTGTGTATTGAGTCTGGAGTTAACTGACTTGTAAGAAGTCATACCTCTTTAGGGATTCATGAGAAGACAGGTATCCCATGACAGAGATACTCTATGTTCAATTCCTAAGTTCTATAACCAAGAGGGAAACATGTGTAAAATAATTCTCCTAAAGAGCTGCATAAACTCGTTTGGAGACCAGAGGAATATATTTATGCGTACAATATATGTTTACTATACAATTACTTCTGAAAAAATTATTGTACCTGAATAGATGTTCAATTTGTGACCTTAGGCATCTTAGTTTTAATTTAATAGATTTAAGAGCTCTTTCACATGTCTGTGAAGGGTTGCATTATCATTCTACATAGACAGCACATTTGGAACTAGCACTAGTCAGAGTTAAAAGTGTCCATTAGTTAAAATTCAAAATGATATTAAAGTAATGTCTTCATTGTATTTTTTCCACTATGTTCACTTTGAACAATGCTCACAATAGTTATGTAAGCAAACAATTCCAACATTTGATAATTGTTACAAAATTTTACAATTCAACATTCCACTAAACGAATTCAAAGAAACCATATCAAGTTGAAAAAAAAAAATACTATGTTTGAGTAAGATTAAAATCAAATATTTCCAAATAAGTAAAAATGAGAAAATTTCTTACTTGTCTACCTACTTGTACTACAAGAAATTGTCCAGCATGGAAACTTGGATCTACAGGAAGAAATAGAGTATGAGAAAAGGAAATACAAGAAGATATATAAAAGATTATTTTTCCTCCTCATTTCTTTAAAATAAGTCTTAAATATAAAAGTAATATATTTTATTTTGCAGTTTAATTCTTACAAAATATATGACAATGCCAGCACAATGGAAGGAAGGAATGGAAATTCAACAATATCAACCAACTTCACTCAACTGTCATTAACAGAATATTGTACTAATAACGGCAGGATACACATTCTGAATTCCAAGAGTAGATGGAATTTTACTATCATAGGACCTATGCTGCACTTAAAATAAATCTCAATAAATTGAAATATACTGAAATACTACAGAGCATGTTTGTGACTACAGCATAAATTCATTAGTTAATAATGATCAGAAAACGTCTATGAAATGCCAAATAAGTGGAAATTAAGCAAAATATTTAAAAATAACCTAAGGGGTGAAGGAGAAATCAGAAGAGAAATTTCAAAATATTTTAACTTGAATAACAATAGTAAAATCATAGTTTGTGGAATGCAGCAAAAGTAAGCTATCAGCATTTTTGGAGCTCTGATGCTTATACTAGAATAGGAGAAAGGTTTAAGATGTACACTGTGATGATATAATTAATACATGTAGGCATTATGAAATGATTACCACAATCAAGTTAATTAAAACATACATCACCTCACATATATTTATCGTATTATCTTTGTGTGTATATAGTGAAAATACTTAAGATCTGCTTTCTTAATAAATTTTAATTACACAATACAGTCTTATTAACTATAGGTAACAGAATTTATACTTTAAGTATATACAATTATTTGTTTATTTTACCTCAACAAAATAAGAAAAAGAATAAAAGAAAGGTTAAAAAATCAATAAGCTAATAGTCCTCGAAGAAGCTAGAAAAATAATAAACTAAAACAATATAAGTAAAATAGAGGAAATAATAATGTAAGCACAAAAACAAATGAAGTAGAAAACAAACAGTATAGAAAATTCACAAAGCCAAAGTTGATTTCTTGAAGAGATCACTAAAACTGATAAACTTCTATAAAGACTGAATAAGAAAACAAAACAAAAAATATATAAAAATACACATTAATGATATCAGAAATAAAAGTGGAGACATTACTGCCAATTCTACTAATAATAAGAGTGCAATAATACAATATTAAAACAATTTTAAGCTAATTAATACAACAGAAGAAATGAACAAATTACTTTAAAAATACAATTTACCAAAATGTAAACAAAAAGAAATAGGAATTCTGCGTAGCAGTCTATCAATTTAAAGCACTGAATTATAACCCAAAACATTCTCTAAAAGAAAATTCAAGCACTGATGTTTTCTTTAGTAAATTCCATTAAATATATATAGTGCAATAATAATACTGCTCTTATTCAACTTTTTCAAAAATTGGCAGAGGAGAGAATTCTCCAAATTCGTTTTATGAGGCTATCTAAACCTTGAAACAAAAACCTAAAAAATGCATTATAATAAATATATACATATATATATATATATATATATATATATATATATATATATATATATATATGATACAACCAAATGATCAAGTGGACTTTATTTAAGAAATGCAGTATCTGATGAACATTTATTAGTCTATTAATGTAAATCACTCCACTGGCAGAATAAAGGGAAAAAGAGCAATATGATAAATTCAATAGATATATAAACAGCATTATTACCAAAATCAACACCCGTTCATGAATTAAAAAAACAAAATAAATAAATAAATTGACAACTCTAAGAATAGAATAAAATGTCCTCATTGTATCAGAATTCCAGTATCTTTAATAAAGCAAGGAAAAAAATATAGAAAAAAATGGAAAGAACAAAGCATGACTATCATTACTGGAAGATGACATTGCTGTCTATTTACAAAATTCTATGAAATAGGCAATTAAAAAAAATTGAATTTAGCGATGTGCAGGACATAAAAGCGGGGGGAAAAATTTACATTTTGTAAACCAGAAAAATTTTAAAAATGTAAGTTGTTAAACTCCTGTACACTATCATCAAAAATAGATTAGGAAAAATATAACGAATGATTATAAAATTTTCTGAAAACAACAAATATTGGCAAGACTACTGCATTTTAAGTAGAAGTATGTAGCTTTATACATTAAAAAAAAAAATTATGGCACTAGTCCATAAGTAGCTGTATAGATTTACCTCAATTTTAATAAAAATTTCAGCAGAATTTTTGGGAGTTGAAATTTACAAACTGATTATAAAATTTAAATAAATGTAAAGATAATTGAATAAATGAAGACATTTTCAAATGAATAGAAAGTTAGGATCTTGGGTGGGCAAATCTTTATCTTATATAAGACATAAAAAGTGCTAACTGTAAAAAAGTACATTTGTAAGTTAAATTTCATCAAAAAAACAAACTTCTGCTCCTCAGAAATATAATTAAGTATGTAAAAAGTAATAAATGGAGCAACATTAAAATGGAGCCAGAGCTACCATACCAGAGGAACTGGTTTGCATGTCTTATGCCATAAATCTTTGGAATGTTAAAACAGGGCAAAATAACATTTGGACTGGGCCTAAAACAAACTTGTGTCCCAAAGAACGATTTACAAGGATACCATGAAATCAGATATTATGACTACCAGGCTGATGGCTATCAAACTAAAAATTAAAAGCATTATTTAGAGTAAACAATACTGTTATATTATCTGTACTGATAGGCAATCCTCCTATTGCCTTCCTCCTATTGATGCAATTGTTCCCCTTCCTTTTCTCATAAATACAATTTGCTTTCATATCCTAATCAGAACATTATTTGGGGTTCTGCCTGAATCAATGCTTCCTGAATAGCTATTCTTTTTTATCTCAAATAATGTTTGTTGCCTCTCACTTTCAAAGGCTTTTTTTAATTTTTAGGTTAACAAGTTAATAGGAAGGCCATACTGGAAGAAAATATTATCAATAATATGATAAAGAACTTATATCCAGAATATATAAATAATTCCTATAATTAAATAGCGAAAAAGACAAATAATTCATTAAACCAATGTGCAAAAGAACTGAACAGTCACTTCACATAAAATATGTTCAAAATCATTCACTAGGTTAATGAAAATTGAACTTATAATATATACCAATTTATGCCTACTAGAATGTCTAAAATCACAAAAATTAACACCACCAAATATTGGTGAGGATGGAGTTAGTTAAAACTTTAATTCATCGCTGATGAGAATGTAAAATAGTTTAAATACCTCAGGAGAATTGTTTGGGGTTTTCTTATAAAGTTAAACATATACATACTCTATGATCCAGCAACTCTACTTCTGGTTATTTACCCATAAGAAATGAAAACATATATACACAAAAGGACAATTAAAAAATGTTTATACCAGTTTTACTTATAATACCAAATCAAATCACTTAAAATAACCATAATGTCTTTTAATGGGAAAATGGATTAATTGGTATATCCATATAGAATATGCAGCAATAAAAAGAATGAACTACTGATATACACAACATGGATGATTCTCTAAAATGGTTTATACAGTTTTAAGAAAAGAGGAAATACATATTCTTGTTATGAGCTTCATAACCAGGGAAATTGATATATGGTGCTGAAAATCAGAACAGTGGTTGCCCATGGGGTAAGGGTTGACAGGAAATAAGTATGGGGGAATTATCTCTGGTAATGGTAATATATGATATCTTGATTGGAGTGTTGGTTACATAGTCATGTTAAGTTGTCAAAATTAATTATACCCCCCTTGTCTGCGAGGGATATGTTCTAAAACCCCCAATGTATACTTGAAACCTTGGATAGTACTGAACCCTTTATATATTACGTTTTTGCTTATACGCGCATACCTTTTCACTTAAAGGAACCACTTTACGTCTTTTTTTTTTTTTTGGCATATCTTAATTGCCAGTATCACTGCTCTTACACGTTGAGAACATTATTCAGTAAAATAAGGATTATTTGAACACAAGCATTGTGATAATGCAGCAGTTGATCTGATAATTGAGATAGCTACTAATTGACTACCCAGCAGTAGCATATATAGAGTGGATACCCTGATTAAAGGGATGATTCACGTCCCAGGCAGAATGGCTTGAAATTTCATCATGCTACTCAGAACAGCATATAATGTAAAACTTACGAATTGTTTATTTCTGAATTTTTCCATTTAATATATTTGGAGCAAGGTTGGCTGAAGATAAGTAAAACAACAGAATGTGAAACTGCAGATATGGGGGTGGGGGGGGACTATTGTATGCACATTATGATGTATGCATTTAGTATTTCATAATTTTTATTTCAGTAAAAAAAATAAAACCCCTGCCAATACAACTTTGAACTTTAAAGAACTAGAAAGTATAAACATACACTGGTTAAATTCCAGATCTACAAACTTTACAGTAAGGTCTGCAAGCCTTTAACATCATTATGTAACCTATTTACTTGCCTTGGAATATTCCTCTCATGAAAACCTAATCCTTTGACTGAAAATATAGAAAAAGGACTTAGGACAGCTTCATTCATCAGAAGTGAAGAGAAGCCCTATGGGCGATATTGTTTCTTGGACGGATTATATGAAAAGTGTCAAGGACCCCCTTTTTCTTCAAATATGTGAGAAAAAATATAAACTACACAGATAAGATTTACACTAGATCAGAAGAATCATTTTCTGATATAGTATTTGGTGAAACATACGCAAATTTCCTAAATAAGTTTGGAGATGCTCTGTTTCTGAAAATTCTAACAAAGAAAGTGGTATTTCATATACTTAAGATGTCTTTCTACATATAGATTCTGCAGTTTCTCAACAACACTTCCATTTCTGTGAATGTGCCTACCTAGGTATAAACAAATGTAGAAACAGAAAGCATTAAAGCATTTTGTGACTCCACAGTTTCTAAGCATAATTCATGCAGTAGAAATAAGACTGAATTTTATGCCTGTGAAAAGGTAGGTTATGTGTCCCTTAAGTTCAAAGTGACATAGTATAAATAAATTGCTCCATTTTTAGAAATACATCAACCAAAAAGTGCTAGGGGTTACAGTGTGGAAAGGCATATTCTTTCCAAATGTCAAAATATATAAATATTCATAGCACAGACATTAAGGCCTCGATTTTAACACACTGCCTACTCTATACCACTGAAACTTAAAAGAACAGTTATTCATATAACCATGATAGCCACATAGTAATGGGGAAAAAGTCCGTAAGATAAAAATGAGAACTAGCATAGATCTTTTAGTGAATGTCTATTGTTTTCTAAATAATTTATTTGCTCAAAGTTCATGAAACTTGTTTGTTTGACATCTAAAAAATTACACAATCTCATCAAATGAAGAATAAAATCCACCTAAATCCACAAAGTTACGCTTTACCATTAAGTAGAAAGACAAAAACAAAAACAAAAACAAACAAGCCATAAAAACAAAAAGGCCACGGAAGGACTATACATCTCTTACCTTGAAAATTATATTATACTGAAAAGGGATGTATTCTTTGTGTAAAATGAAAATAGAAATATCTTATATCTAAAATAATAAATGATATTTGATAGAAATAGCTTTTCTGAAAACTAGAGGACAGACAGTGCTAGTATAACATGATTGCTGCCATTAACCTAAAGTGTTCTTAGTACAGCTAGGTATCCCCAGTGCTGTGAAAAGTAGTGTGAGAGGACACTTCATAAATGCCCTCTCTGAGTATGCAATTTTTCGGTCATAAAAAAAAAAAAAGTGTACACTTATATGAAATAATAAAGTAGTCTACATTAATTATAGAAATATTGAGATATCTAATATGAACATAAATTTATTATTGTGAAGGTGAGAAGTAAGTGCAAAACTGAGGAGACATTTAAGAGAGAACAGCAAGAGAAATTCTCTATAGAAATATTTTTTTTGATAAAAAAGAAGTCTCTGAGCTTCATGTTAATTAACCTACTGAATTTCAAAAAAAATTATAACGATTGGTGTATCAAATTTATGTTTCCTCTAATTATGTATTGTAATGTTATCATCTTCTTTAAATTTAATTTTTTAGAAGTTAAACTTTAGGAAAGATATACCCCACATTATTGGAGTCGTATACATTTTAAGGTAACAACCATGTGGGGTCATTTTCAAAATTGAATACCATTGGATCTTTAGCTAGCATCCAACCAATAAAATAACATAGTATACAAATCAAAGAGTGAAATACTTCTTTGGATATTATACTTTAGAAGGTGATTAAGATGAACAATTTGGAGAATACGTGTAAACATATGCATATAGTTTTTAGGAGATCATAGATTTTGTACCATTTTTCAACTTACACTTTTCTTACAGTATGACCTATCAGTACTTTCACATATACATCATTCATTTTATCAAATACATAATATTCTGATATATAGATACACTATAACATATTTTACCATTCTCTTATGTTAATTAATTTGGTTGTCTCCAGGTACTTACATTTTTACTAATATAAACAATACTAAAATGAACATCTTCATTCTTTATACTCTCCAGAATTTATTCCTGAAATTGGAATTTCAGAATCAATACATTTTAGTTGATTTTGCTCTAATAATGTATTTTTCATTTGTTAACTTATTTTGCATATAAATATTTTCTTTCTTTAATACAAAAAAAATCAATACTTGTAACCAATGTATGTCTCTGTCATGAAGAAAAAAAAAACAAAACTGAGCCACGGAAATGCACCAAAACTGTTAAAAATGCACTAAAACTTAAACTAAGTAATGATGATTATCTTTCGAATTAGAAACAATAAATCAATTTTAATGAAGTAATTATAATAAAGAGATATATCATAACCATGAATGACATGCCATGACCTTATTAAGATATTAATTTTTCCTTAAATTAATTTATAAAACCAATGCAATATCAATCAAGAGAAATTATCAACCAAATCAAAAAGCAAATTGGCTATTTTGGGAAATCTCATTTTATACAGTGTTTCAAATAGAATGATGGAGGTAAAATAGAAACACATACAGTGTTATTGTTGTCCTCACAATCTTAGTATAAAACAATAGAAAGTGGATATGTGATCAACAATTGCAGTTGATATGGTTGTGCTCTATTTTATCTCCTAAACTTAGAAAGTAAAGGAACTACTTTGTTTTCTGAAAAGTTACAGTGAGTCGTGCCCTTTGTTGCTACCTTTATAAATATTATATTGAGCAATCAATAGATCAAATGAGCCTCCTGACCTAAACACATCAAAGGTTCTAGTTACTTCCCATTGCTATCTTTCAATGAGTCAGAAAGAACAAAGATTTACTATTGGTTTTTTAAAACATCTTTTTCTCCCCTGAAGTCCTGATCTAATTTTTGTTCTTATACCAAATACTGAATCAATGTCCAATTCACTATTTTTATTTCTGAATAGTGATTTAATGCTCTGACAACTGACTAGTCATTTCACTGAACAAGTTACTACCATTTTTAAAAGTGTTCTCTTATGTGCAGTTACACTTTAGACCAGATTTTCATGCCTAATATAATTTTACTTAGATATTCCCTGGTTCATGAGACCAATTTCTAAGTTTGATATACTCTCAAGTAGTTTGTTTAATGTGTCAAGAATATTCAAATAGATAAATTTAGTGGTGCAATGATTCTTATTGTGTGCCATATAATGATATTCCAAGGAATAATCTAAATTTTCCCAAAATAATACATTCCTGTAGGCACACTGATAGATTCTTAAATACAACCTATATACATGCTAACGTCTTAGTAAAATCTTGTACTAACATAGGGATTAATTAGGTAACTTTTTAAAAATTGCTGGATAAAGATAGTTTTTGAAATATGAAATGTTTTACATGCTTTTTTTAAGACTTAGAGACAACAATAAAACTCACTGACATTTGAACATATTTTTCCTAATTGATAAACAAAAGCTAAAATGAAAGATGCCTCCTTTGAATTCAACTTGTACAGATTTCCATTTCATATCTAGTATTGATAGAACCTGGTATCTTATTGCCTTTTGTCACTTCTCATTAACAACATCAGTCTATATCAACCCTGTATATCACATGTCACAAGGAGTAATGCAGTAGTCAAAAAGGAAAACTGGATCCTATTTGTATTGACATCATATAAGGTCAGACAATTAAGTTTGCAAACTCATCCTAGAAAAAGTGCTACATACCTAATCGCTGAATATCACTATGGTCACCTTCGAAGTACTCCTTTGGGAAGCTATGCACTGATGCCAGCGCCTAGTCCATCCTTCAAAACAATTTTGGAACTCTTTTCCTGGAATGGTCATCAGAGCTGTCGTCATATTACTCTTGATGTCCTGAATGTCACCAAAATGTCTTCCTTTCAATATTTCCTTTATCTTCAAGTAAAGAAATAAGTCATTGGGGGCTAGATCAGGTGAGAAGGAAGGGTGTTACAATACAGTTATTTATTTGCTGGCTAAAAACTCCCTCACAGACAATGCCATCTGTGCTGGTGCATTGTGTGATGCAAGAGCCACGAATCATCGGTGAAAAGTTCAGGCTGTCTAACTTTTTCACACAGCTTTTTAAGCACTTCCAAATAGTAAACTCGGGTAACTGTTTTTCCAGTTGGTACAAATTCATATGGAATAATCCCTCTGATATCAAAAAAGGTTAGCAACATCATTGTAACAAAGTTTGTGAACATAATTATCAGAACTTGTGCATGTGTGTGTGTGTGCATAGTATGCCCTTGTCTTCTAGCTTTATTGAAATATTATTGACATACAACATTATGCAAGTTTAAGATGTACAGCATTCTGATTTAATACACACATATATTGTGAAATGATTACCATGTTAGGGTTACTTCACAACTGCCATAATTACCTTTGTGTGTGTGTGTGTGTGTGTGTGTGTGTGTGTGTGTGTGTGTGTGTTGAGAACATGTAGATCTATTCTCTTAGCAACTTTCAAGTATGTAACAATATTGTTAACTACAGTCACCATGCTGTACATTAGATCTCCAAAACTTATTCATCTTATAATTGGAAATTTGTAACTCTGGCTAACATGCCCATTTCTCCCCATCTCCTAGGCCCTGAGAACCACCATTCTACTACTCTCTGTTTCTACAAATACAGCTTTTTTAGGTTCCACATACAATTGAGAACATATAGTATTTGTCTTTATTTGTTTCACCTATTTCATCCAGCATAATGCTCTCAAGGTCAATCCATAGTGTCACAAATGGCAGAGTTCTCTCCTTTCCCACGGCTGAATAATATTCCATAGTAAACACATGTTCTTTCTCCACTCATCTGTTGATAAGCAGTTGGTTGTTTCCATATCTTGGCTATTGTGAATTATGCTGCAATAAACATGGGAGTCCATATATTGCTTCCAGACCCTGATGTCATTTCCTTTGGATATATACCCATAAGTGGGATCGCTAGGACATATGGTCATTTAATTTTTAATTTTTGAAGAAACTTCATACTGATTTCTTTAGTGGCTGCACCAATTTACAATCCCACCAACAATGCACAAATATTTCCTTTGCTCTACCATCTCACCAACGCTTGTAATCTCTTGTCTTTCTGATGAGAGACATTCTAACAGACGTGAGGTGATGTGTCATTATGGCTTTGCATTGCATTTCCATGATGATTAGTGATGTTGAGCATCTTTTTATGTACCTTTTGGTCATTGTATGTCTGTTTTAGAAAAATGTTTATTCAGGTCTTCAGCCCATTTTCCAATCAGATTGTATTTTTTGTGATTTAGTTGTATGAGTTCCTTACCTATTTTAGACAGTAATCCCTTATTAGATAGATGGTTTGAAAATATTTTCTTTCATTTCATAGGTCGTTTTTTTCCATTTTGTTTTCTCTTACTGTGCCAAGTTTTCTTCTACTGATTGTTTCTTCTACTGTGCCAAGTTTTGTAGTTTGATTCAGTGCCACTTATTTATTTTTCCTTTTGGTGCTTGTGATTTTGGTGCCATATCCAAAAATATCATCGCGGAGACTAATGCCAAGGAGTATATTCACTATGTATTCTTCGGGGGGGGGGGGGGGTTTGCAGTTACAGGCCTTGTTTTTTAAGTATTTAACGTATTTCAAGTTAATTTTTGTGAGTGGTGTAAGATAAGGGTCCAATTTCATTCTTGCGCATTTGATTATCCAGTTTTCCTGACACCATTTATTGAAGAGATTACCCTTTCCCCATGAAGTATTCTTGGCTCCCTTACCAAATATTAGTTGACCGTATATGCAGGGGTTTATTTCTGGCCTCTCTATTCAGTTCCATTGGCTCTCTACATATACATCAGTACCACACAGTTTTGATTATTATAACTTTGTAATATAATTTCAAATGAAGTGTGATATCTCCAGATTTGTTCTTCTTTCTCAAGGTTGCTTTGGCTATTCAGAGTCTATAGTGGTTCCATAGAAGTTTTATTTTTCTATTTCTGTGAAAAATGCCACTGAGACTTTCAGAGACTATATTGAATATGTATATAACTTTGAATAGTATGGACATTTAAAAATATTATATTTTCTAATCCATGAACATAAGTAACTTTCCATTTATTTGTGTCTTCTTCAGTTTCTTTCATCAAAGTCTTATACTTTTCAGCATACACATCTTTCACTTCTTTGGTTAAATCTACTCCTCAGTATTGTGTTACTTTGGATACTATTGTAAATGGGGTTTTCTTTTTCAGATATTTCACTGTTAGTGTATAGAAAACCAACTATTTTCTTTATGTTGATTTTTGTTTCCTAGAACTTTGTCAAATTTATTTATTAGCTCTAGCAGATTTTAGTGGAGTCTAGGCTTTTCTATGTATACGATCATGTCATCTGCAAATAGACAATTTTGCTTCTTCATTTATGATTTGGGTGTCTCTTGTTTCTTCTTCTTGACTAAGTGCTTAGTCTAGGACTTCTGGCACTATTTCAAATAGCAATGGTGATAGACAGTGGGAACCCTTGTCTTATTTCAGATCTTAGAGGGAAAGTTTTTAACCTTTAATTTTGGAGTGTGATGTTAGCTATAGGCTTGTCACCTATGGCCTCTATCATGCTGAGGTATATGTTCCTTTTATTTTTTGGAGAGTTTTTATCATGAATGCATGTTGAATTTTATCAAATGTTTTCTCAGCACCTATTGATATAATCATACAAATTTCATCTTCTATTGTACTACTGTGGTATATTACACTTACCGATTTGCATATGTTGAACCATCTTTCCATTCTAGAAATAAACTCTCCACTTGATTGTGATGTATAATCCTTTCAAATTTCTATTGCATTTGGTTTGATAGTATTTTGTTGAGAATTTTTATATCTATATTCATCAGGGATATTGATCTTTAATTTTACTTTCTTGTAGTGAGGTTTCCAGGCTTTGGTACTAGGGAAACACTGGCCTCATAAAATGAGGTCTGAAGCATTTGTTTCTGTTCTATTTTTTTTTTTTTTTTTTTTTTTTTTTTTTGCAAGAGTTTGAGAAACACTGACATTGATTTTTTGTCTTTAAACATTTTGTAATATTCACCAGGGATGCCATCTAGTTCTGGGCTTTTTTTTTTCTTTGGGAGTTTTTTGATTATTGATCCAATCCCCTTACTCATTGTTGATCTTTCAAATTCCCTATTTCTTACAGATTCAGATTTGGTAAGTTGTATGTTTCTAGAAATTTACCTATGTATTCTAGGTTATCCAATTTGTTGGCATATAATCATTCACAATAATCTCTTATGATCCTTTGCATTTCTGTGGTATCAGTTGTGATGCCTACTCTTTTATTTCAGATTTTATTTGAGTCTTCTCTTTTGTTTTCTTAGTCTAGATAAAGATGCATCTCTTTATTTAATCTTCACAAAATAACAGCTCTTAGTTTTTTTTTATCTGTTGTATTGTTTTCTGGTCTCTATCACATCTATATCTGCACTGATATTTGTTTTCTTCATTCTTCTAAATCTGGGTTTTATTTGTTCTTTTTCTATTTAGTTGATGTGTAAAGTTACATTGCTTTGTTACATCTTTCTTTTTTCCATCTAAAAGAGTTTTAAAAGATAGATTTTGAACTCTCAACACAGAGGAAATAGTATTATTTCTGTTATTAAAATTCTCACACACCAGAAGCATATCATAATAATATCCACATTAGTATCTAGGGAAAGTATCTTTACAAAATCATATCACTTAGGAAGCACTACTATGTAGAGAACATTAAGCCTCCTATGCAGGCTGTTGCACCAAAAAAATAAATAAATAAATAAAAAATAAAATAAAATAAAAATCCGCCTTTGTGATTCATTGCACAAAGATTTTAATAGTATATGTAAGCAATGAAAGATAAAATCATATTTATGCCAAACTTAAAATTTTAAGCAAAGAAAAATTTGTGTATTCTGTAGTTAGCAGTTGTGGCAATCCTTTACTTTCTCCTCTTAATTCTGCTTTCTAGGATAATACTCAGTAATTTATTTCCACAAAATTATCATCATTATTGAGAAATTTGTAAAGCTAATATCAATGCACACACACACACACGCACACACACAAACACACACACGTATTTTTGCCAATGGAACTATATAACATGCTTCTACAATTTAAAGCAAATGTGACACAATATGCTGAGTCATGAGAGAATATTAATTCCTAGAAGGGACAAACATACTATTATTTAGCAAGCATTGTTTTCTCATCCTTAGATTATTCTATCCCCTAGTCATAGTTTTTCTCTTATTGAAGGTCAATATTTATTTTTTGTACTGCATGTTAATGACTAAAATATAATGTTTCTGTAATCCCATTATGAATAATAGCATTTGCTGAAATCATAATTAATAATCAACGTGAACCCATGATATATTTATAAACTGATACAATTCAAATGTCCTATTTAGAGCAAAACATCTAAAATCATTACAATGACTGAAAATAAAACCATCCTAACTAATTATGACCAAATAATTCAAAACTTCAAAAACAAACACATCTTTATTCAAGTACAGGTTTTCTGCCATCACTATCCAGAGTCCCAATATCCCTCATGACACTAGTACTTCGTACATATTTTTCCCCTCTACTTCTTCTTTCCATATATATTTTGGTATATCTTCGATATTATTTGAGAAGTCTTCTACAAAGTCTTTATTTGCTGGCTTCCTGTCTCCCCACCTCCTACAGTTTCTTCTATTGTTTGTGTTTTTTTCTATTGTGCTACACTGCACTTTATATATCTACTTCTGTTATTAGTACACTCTATTTTAAATGTTTCTCTACATGTTAACATATAAAACTCTTTATAAGATGTTTTACTATTTTTTTAAATCTCCTGTGTATAGGGAAGACTCTAATGGATTTCATTACAATATTTAATAAATGAATAAAGTAATTAGAGTACAAAATATTTAAAAAGCAAGCAGTGAAACGTGGATTTGTACAGAAAAAATTTTACAAATTGCATCTTTCAGTTTTAAAGAAGACAGTATAGGCAATAATTTTTCACTTATATTGGTATAGCTGAGAAGACTGTTATGCCAAACTCACTCTCCCGCTCTCTCTGTCTCTGTCGCCATATAGAAACACAGTTGTGAATGCTCTGAGCCTGACCATTCACTTTTAGTTTGAGGCTATTAGCATGTGAGAATGCTATATCACCTATTCTTAAACGGCACCTCATTTAATGGATTTGTTTTCCAATGATTCATCAGGTATGCTGTTACATGGCCTGTTCATCCTATTTATTTGTCCACTTCAGTTTATTTTCTGAAAAACGTCTATTTCTTTACTTCTTCTGCCACTGTTCCTTCTAGTGAAAAATTTGACCATTCATAAATTCCTTGGCTAATTCATGAATTTCTTCAATACTTTTCACTTGGCAGTATTAATTTGAAGGAGAACCCAGACGGCAGTAATGATACTTTCAAGAAGTAGATATTAATCCTCTGTTAGATTTGGATCTCTAGAATTCATGTAATGCTAAAGTCTGTAATGTTTCCGTTTGGTAAGGAAATTGATACCACACTGGTGCCTCATCCTGACTGCCTTACTCCTAGAGTATAGCTATCTAAAAACAACAACAACAACAACAAAAAACAAAAAACAAACAAACAAACAAACAAAAACCACCAAACCAGAAGCATTTGCATAAAACTTTGATTTTTGTTAGGGCAGCTTCAATTGGAACATACTTTCTATCATCTTTGAACTTCCATAACATTTGTTTTTTTCTTACAATACATAACATTCTCCATTTTATCACAGGTACTTGCAACTTGTCTCATTTCCTTTAGTACAATGCAATCTTTTAGAAGGAAAAGAAAGTAGCATACTTATTTTTCTCATTTTTTGGAGTTGCTTCCATAGCGTGAAGGAGAGGGCAGTCCACTTGGCTTTATTCTGAGAAGAAAGTGATCTACTTGTGAATCTTTATCTAATTATATCTGATATGAAGAAAAGATTATGGCCTAATTGAATTTCTAAATGCATTAGACTTAAAATCAAGTGTGTTTAGAGTGTAAAGTTTTTAGGCAGTGTATCCTGTTTAAAACAGCTAGTATCTGAAACTGGGTATGTCTAGCCTAACATTTTTCAATTGTTGTTCTCCAACCACCTCAGCAGATACTTCTAGAGAAGACGGTGTGCATGAATCTGCATTCTCTACAAGCTCTTTTGGGTGACGCTCACACTAAATTTTGAGAATCGGAAGTCTAGGTTTTCACAAAGTGACTACATAGGAGTAATACATGTTCTCAGGGATGAGACAAGTATATCAGTTTTGAAAACATATGCTCCAGACTCAGTGCTGATCAAAAACCTGGCCATGTACAACTATCAGTCTGCCAAGTCCAGTGAGTTTATGTCAGGGTGCTCGCACATCTGCCCAGAACTATTCCTAGACACAATGTATATTGGACTTATAACAAGAAGATCAATTATGCAATTTACCTTCAAAAAAGAGGGGTGTACTCAAATATTTTGTATCTTGGCTCAGGGAACCTACAGGACTCAATCTATGAAAAGCCTGTGCAAAAGAAATGAGGAAGGCAGGGCCTGACAGCCAGGAACTTAGGAACCATCTTCTTCAACTCTCACTTGAAGTTTAAAATAAAGTGAATTTGTTAGGAGACTTCACTGAATGGTCCAAGGGTTAAAGTAATTTCTAAGCTTGATCCAAAATTCAAATGTAAAACTTATTACATTTTCTCTCCCTATATTTCTTAACTCCCAAATTAAAAAACACATATACAGGACAGTGAATTTATGGAGTAATATATAGTTCTCATTTTATTGCGAGTCTCCGCACAATACTACAAATTATCCAAGAAAATGGAATGAACCTTCATTTAGTAATATGTAGCAAAAGGGAGTGTGGTAGGACACAATACTATAATAGTTACAAATATAACAGTGGCACAATATTTAAAAATATTATAATCCCCTTTATTTTGATACTTTCATTTATAAAGCAAGCAAATAATGTATATATTAAGAGTCTTTCTATTCGAAGTAATAGAAAATCAACCTCATTCAATTTTTATAAACAAAGGGAATTTCGAAGTCACTTCAATGTATAGTGTATGGGTTATTCTAGTTTCAAGATTGCTGATATCTTGGTTCCAACAATATAATCAAGACACAGTTCACTCTCAGCTCTTTTTCCTTAAACTTTCCTCTATTCTATTACTGCCTCTGTCTTTATATTCCCAACTTGACTGCTAGCATCTTCTACTAAATCCTCCCATGTTCCTCTGTAGCAAGAAAGTGAGAGTCTGTTTCCCTAACAGCCAGATAAAAGCCATGTAATTGGATGCATCAGCTCTTCTTGCCCTGACTTTTTCATATGTACTTACCTGGAAAAATCATCTTGTCCAGGAAAATAGATGGTGTTAATTGGATTTAGCCAATCCTAGTGCACCCCTACAAACAGAGGTGGAATAATCCAGCCTTCACAAACATTATAGGAGGGGAATTCCACATACTCTTAGGAAGAGGAAGAGGAGGAATAAATGATATGATGTCAACCAACAAATGTTCAATACATTAACAATTACAAATGGATACTTTTTAAGAAAAAAAAAACATTATTTTTAATTACTTTTTTGAATTCTTTGGAAGAGTCGAAACTTTTTTCCTCTCCTCAAAATTGGGCTATAGAAAATCAGTCACCATTAACTTCAATTTTCTTTCATGGTTAGAGAGTGAGCTTTTCATTATTTAATGAACTAGGTGAGCAGTATCACACATCCATAGTTCATAGTCAGAGTATATTTTATTAAAAAGCAATTTCAACTGCAGAATATCAACTACAGTGGCCTGAAATTAGCTCTATTTTTATTTTTTTAACATAATATGTAGTCTGAAGGTAGGTAGTTAAGTAAGAGGTTGGTCAGGTTTTCACTGGAATGAGAGCCAGGACATCTATGATTCCTTATACCCTTCTCTGGGAATTATCAGGAAGCACAATAGCTCTATTGCTCTAACCACCTTGACAATATTCAGGACAGAAAGAGGAGGAGTATCAGAGTTTATTGCATTTCAATGGCCACTCTAGCTTAAGGAAAGCCAGCGAAGATGAGGACTTTTGCCCTTCTAATAGAGTAAAACCAGGTGATGGAGAAAGAATAGGGAATGGGTGATAAGTGAGCCAACTTATGATGTCTGCTCCCTATAATAGTCTCTTTTTTTCTTAATTGCACATACAGTAGTACCCTCTTATCTACAGTTTTGCTTTCCATGGTTTCAGTTAGCCTTGGTGAATTGCAGTACCAAAAAATTAAATGGAAAATTCTAGAAATAAACAATTCACAAGTGTTGAATTGTGTGCCATTCCTAGGAGCGTGATGAAATCTCTGTCCCAGTGTGTCCCACCCAGGATGTGAATCATCCTTCCATCCAGTACATCCCTGCTCTGTACATTGCCTGTCTGCTAATCACTTAGTAGTTGTCAGGGTTATCAGATTAACTTCATGGTATCAGAGTGTCTGTGTTAAAGTAACCGTTATTTTACTTAATAACGCCATATTCATATCATTTGTATTCAGTATATATTATAATTGTTATATTTTATTATTAATTATGATGGTTAATCTCTTGCTGTGCTTAATTTATAAATTAAACTTTATAAATTTTATAAGGCATATATGTGTATGAACAAACGTTATCTATATAGGTTCAGGTTTTGAAACTATGCAGTTTCAGGCCTCCATTGGATATAGCCCCTCCTGCCCCAAATTAGGGAGACTACTGTAAATATTTAGCGATACAAAAGAGTTCAGTTCTGAAGACAATATTAAAAGTCCAACTCATATCCAGTCATGGAAAAGAAGATAGTAAACTACAAAGAAAAGCTCAATAGATTATCATCAGATTTTTCAGGAGAATCTCTACAAGCCAGGCAGAGTGGAACAAATGTTCAAACTACTGAAAGAAATTACCAGGCAAGAATAATATATCCTGCAAAGTTTCCTTTAGATATGAAAGAAGAATAAAAACCTTCCCAGATACACAGAAGCTGAGAGAATTTTCCACCACAAGGTCTACATTACAGAAAATAATGAAGGAGGCTATTCAACCAGAAACAAAAACAAAATGATACAAAACTATGAGCAAGATCACCAACAGACACACAGAAGGAGGAAATGACAACCCATGCCCCTACACAGAATAAGGCATTATACCCTTAAACATTACATAAAGGGTAACAAAAATTAAAAAAAAAAACAGAGAGAGAGAGAGAGAGAGAGAGAGAGAGAGAGAGAGAGAGAGAGGCGGCTGGTTAGCTCAGTTGGTTAGAACGTGGTGCTAATAACATCAAGGTTGCTGGTTCGATCCCCGTATGGGCCACTGTGAGCTACGCCCTCATTAAGGGGGAAAAAAAAGAGCGAGAGAAGAAGACAATTTGCTACTGCAACTCAGAAATCAACTCAGAGCATAAATAGGAATAATCTATAACAAAAACATCAAAGAAGAGGGAGTAAAGGTCTGAATTTGCAAAGGGGAATGGACATAAGATGCATGATGAAGAAAAGGGACTACTGTATATGTGAAACTTTATTTTACATAAACTTAATGGTAACTACTCAAATAAAAACCCAGAACTGAGATGCAGAATATAAAAAAAAGGAAACAGGGTACACTTGAGGCTGAAGCAGAATAATGAATGTCAACTCTAATTTTATATATATATATATATATATATATATATATATATATATATATATATAAAATTTTATATATATATAATTATATATATATATAATTATATATATATATATATATATATATATATATATATATATATATATATGGATGTGTGTATGTATATGTATATATTCACAGGATGTGCAGTACAGCATAAGGAATAGAGTCAGTGGAACTCTATCAGCTATATAATGATGTCAGTGGGGTAGTGGATTGGGGGAGGGGGGATTATCACTTTGTGGGGTATGTAAATGTCTAACTATTACATTGTTTTTCACACTTGAAATAAAAAACAAATCAAGCTTTTTTTTTTTAAAAAAAAAAAAAGGAAACAGAGAGAAAAATCATAGAATACAACCAAACTAAAATAACAGATAAAAACACAAAGACAAAGACATAAGGGAGACACTGAGCTACCAGAAAACAAAATAAAACAAAACAAAAAGGCTATAGGAAATCTTCATATATTAATAATCACTCCAAATGTATATGCACTGAACACAGCCATAAAAACGCACAGAGCAGAAGATTGGATCTAAAAACAAAACGCAACCAAATGCTGCATCTAAGAGACATAGCTCAGCTATGAGGACAAATATAGACTCAAAGAGAAAGGGTGAAAATTGATACTGTAAGCAAATGGCATCCAGAGAAAAATTGGATATAGCCATACGAGACTTCAGAATAAAAAGGTAATAAGAGACAAAGATGGACATTTCATAATGATAAAGGGACAATGCAACAAGAAGACAGAACACTTATCACTATACATGCCCCCAATCAGGAAGCACCAAATGTACAAAGCAACTACTAATAGAACTAAAGAGAGAAACTGATAAAAACAAAATTATAGTACAGGATCTAAATACACCACTGACAGCTATGGATAGATCATCCAAACAGAAAATCAATAAGGAAATATCAGCTTTAAATGATACATAGACCAAATGGACATAACTGACATTTACAGAGCACTTCATCCTAGAACACCAGCCTATATATTCTTTTCTAGTGCACATGGAATAGAAAGGATAGACAATATGTTGGAACATAAAACCAGCCTCAGCAAATTTAAGAAGATTGAAATTATACCAAGCATATTCTCAGACCATAGTACTTTGAAATTAGAGATCAACTGCAAAAATAAAGTGGAAAAAAACACAAATATGTGGAGATTAAACAACATGCTACTAAAGAACAACTTGGTCCAAGAAGAAATAAAAGGAGAGATCAAGAGATATACAGTAACAAATGAGAATGAAAATACATTATATCAAAACTATTGAAATGTGGCAAAAGCGGTATTAAGAGGGAAATTATTATCTTTATAGGCCTATCTCAAGAAACAACAAAAATCCCAAATAAATAACTTTACATTACATCTTAAAGAACTAGAAAAGAAAGAAAGAAGAAAAAAATGGAAACCTTCAGCAGAAGGAAAGAAATAATAAAAATTAGAGCTGAAATAAAATATAAAACAAAAAGACAATAGAAAAAATGCAACAAAGACCTGATTCTTTGAAAGATTAATAAAATTGACAACCCCCCAGATAGACTCGCTATGAAAAAAAGAGAAAAGACACAAATAAACAACATCAGAAATGAAAGAGGAAAAGTTATGACAGATATTACAGAAATACAAAGTATCATACAAGAATCTGATGAAGGACTATACGCCACCAAACTCAATAACCTAGAAGAAATGGACATGTTCTTGGAAATGTATAGCTTTCCCAGACAGAATCACAGAGAACTGGGAAATCTAAATAGACTGATCCCACAGTAAGGCAATTCAAGCATTTATCCTAAACCTCCCCAAAAGCAAAAGTCAGGAGCAGAGGGCTTCACTAGTAAGTTCTACCAAAATTCTCAGATGATTTAATACCTTTCCTCCCAAACTCTTCCAAAAAATTGAAGAGGTTAATACTTCCTAACTCATTTTATGAAGCCAACATAATACTGAAACCTGTTAAGGATAACAGAAAACAAACAAAAAACAAAAAACAAAAAAAAAAAATTAAAACAAAAAATCTACAGAAACATATATCTGATGAATAGAGACACAAAAATCCTAAACAAAACACTAACAAATCAAATACAACAACACATTAAAAACATTGTACATCACAATCAAGTGGGGTTCATCCCAGGGGCACAAGGATGGTTCAAAATATACAAATTGATCAATGTGATTCACCACACAAACAAAACAAAAGATAAAAATCATATTGTTATATCAATAGATGAGGCAAAAGCCTTTGACATGAAACAACATCCATTTATTATGAAAACACTTAATTAAATGGGTATAGAAGGAAATTACCTCAACACAATGAAGGCATATATGACAAAACCTCAGCTAATATTACACTTAATGGTGAAAACCTGAAAGCTTTTCCTCTAAAATCAAGAACAAGATAGGGATGTCCTCCATCACAACTGTTATTCCACACAGTATTGGAAGTCCTAGCCAGAGCAAGCAGGTAAGAGAAAGGAATAAAAGACATCCAAATTGAGAATGAAGAAGTTAAACTGTCACTTTTTGTAGATGATATGATGTTTTATATAGAAAACCCAAAAGACTCGACCAAAAAACTATTAGAAACAATAAACAAACACAGTAAAGTTGCAGGTTACAAAATCAATGTACAAAAAATCAATTGCATTCCTATATACTAGCAATGGAATTTCCGTAAAAAAAAAAGGAAAAAAGAATTCCTTTTGCAATTGCAACACAAAGAATAAAATTCATAGGCATAAAATTAACAAGGATGTGAAGGACCTATACACTAAAAACTATAAGATAGTATTAAATGAAATTAAAGAAGACACAAAGACGAGATTGGGCGCGTTCACTGACTCTGGGTGATGAACACACAATGGGATATATAGATGATATAATACAGAGTTGTACACCTGAAAAAAAAAAAAAAAAAGAAGACACAAAGAAATGGAAAGATATTCGGTGTTCATGGATTGGAAGAATCAGCACTTAAAAATGGCCATATTACCAAAGAAATATACAGGTTTAATGCAATCCCCATCAAAACCTGAATGGCATTTTTTCAAGAAATAGAACAAAAGTCACCAGATTTATATGGAATCACAAAAGACCCCAAATAGCCAAAGCAATCCTAAGAAAAAAGATGAGGCTGGAGTTATCGTACTCCCTGACTTGAATTTATACTGCCAAGTGAGAAAAATCTGAATAGCATGGTTTTGACAGAAAAACAGACAAACAGACCAATGAAATAGAAGTGAGAACCCTGAAAAAAAACCCACATGTACATGGGCCGATGATTTTCAGCACAGGAGCCAAAAATATACAATGGAGAAAAGACAGCCTCTTCAATAAATGATGGTGGGAAAATTGGAAAGCCACATGCAAAAGAATAAAACTAGACTTCTATCTGTCACCATATACCCAAATTGACTCAAAATGGATCAAAAACCTAAACATAAGACCTGAAACAATAAATTGCATAGAAGAAAGCATAGGTACCAAACTTACGGACCTTGGGTTCAGAGCGAATTTTATGAATTTGACTCCAAAGGCAAGGGTAGTAAAAGCAAAAATAAATAAATGAGACTATATCAAACTAAAATGTTTCTGCACAGCAAAAGAAACCATCAACAAAACAAAGAGGCAACTAACCAAATGGGAGAAGATATTTGCAAACAACACCTCCAATAAGGGACTAATATCCAAAATATATAACGAACTCATACAACTCAACAACAACAAAACAAACAATCCAATTAAAAAATGGGCAGAGGACCTGAATAGACACTTATCCCAAGAAGACACACAAATGGCCAACAGATATATGAAAAATGCTCAGTTTCACTAGCTACTAGGGAAATGCAAATCAAAACTACAATGAGATACCCCACCTCACATCTGTTAGAATGGCTATTATTAACAAGACATGTAATAACTTGTGTTGGACAGGCTGTGGAGGAAAAAACGGAAACCTTCATACACTGTCAGTAATGTAAATTGGTGCAGCCACTATGGAAAACAGTATGGAGATTCCTCAACAAATTAAGAATAAAATTACCATACAACCCAGCAATCCCTCTTCTGGGTACCTACCCCAAAAAATCTGAAAACATTTATCCATAAAATTGTATCCTTTGACAGATGATTGAATAAAAAAGATGTGGTACATACATCCAATGGAATATTACTCAGCCATAAAAAAGATTAAATACTGCTATTTGAGACACATGAATGGATGCTGTGATTATCATGATAAGTACAATAAGTCAGAAAATGTTGAGAACCAAAGGAATTCATTTATATGTGGGATGTAAAACTGAAAGCAACAAATGAAGACACACAAAGAAAAACACAGAAACTCATAGACACAGAGAATATTTTAGTCGTTACCAAAGGTTAAGGGGTGGAAGAGGGTAAAGGGAGTCAAACATATGGTGATGGAAGAACTGACTCTGGGTTGTGAACTCACAGTAGAATATACAGATGATGTATTATATAAATGAATATTTGAAACCTACGAAATTTTACTAACCAATGCCACTCCAATCAATTTAATAATAATAATTAAAAAAAACTCCGAGCTGTATTAAGCTTAAGCCTAAGAAGAAGAATTTAGTGAGGAAACAGATCCACCCAAGTGCTTTTACATTTCTTGCTCTATGATAGATACAATTTATTCCACAAGGAAATAACAGTCAGTGAGGGTGCTCAGTACTTACCAATACTAGTGAATATATACTGGTACAGCCTTCAGAAATAAACTGTATATTGCTCAAGTATAATATGGCTCGTTGGTGTGAGAAAACGTGGTTAGCTCTCAGACTATGGTGGTCATCTTAAAGCCTATTTAAAAAGCACTGTGAACAACTATGTGAACAACAAAGGCAGAGCAGTTTCAAGGGCTATGAGAACGTACCATTCAGTTTAAACATCCCTCTTTCATGCAAGAGAGTCTGAGCAAGACACTCTTTCTCTTCTTTCCCTCTTATATGCACTCCCCTGGACCGGACAACCCCAGATAAAAGGATAATATTTAATAGATGATCACATTTTACCAGGATTTAATGTAAGAGATTTTTTTTGTGTGTGCATTATTTATAAAACTACATGTAAAGATACATTTTAGTATATTATTTAATGTTCTCTATACAAGACAAAACTCCCTCAAATATCAAAGTTAGGGGGAAAATTCTCCTAAATAACTTAATATGATTTTAAATTAGATAACCAGGTATATAACTCCTCCTATCGGCAGTGCATTTGCAAGGATAGAAAGCAAAAGTTGAAAGAAAGGGAGAACGAGAGGGAGTGGGAGAATCTCAGTGTTGGACCCCCTTGGATACACCTTCATCCTACCTTTATGATGCAGCACATTAAAGGAAATCTATTAAATATGTAACTGATAACCTACTGTGTCAACAGTGAGTGGTAGGGCCATAGTAGGTGCCCCTTAGATAACCCCAAGGACCTCCTAACCAACTCTTTAGCTTACGTCTACACACTTTATTTTAAAAACCATTTCAGTCAAAATCTGAGTGATTAAAAAAAACTATGAAAAGTACAGCATCATAAACCAAACAAGTTAGGCAAACTCTGAGTTTTTCTCCTGTGTCTGTCCGTCTGTCTGTCTTTCATATAACTTAAAAAGGAAATGCTGGTTTGTTTTCTCAGTTGGATATATCATAACAAAAGAGAGAGGGAAGCTCTAAAAAATATACAAGAGAGAAGCAAAACTATAAGTAACATGTGTTAATAAAATTTTCTGGTTGTAGTCTATAAATACTGAAATATACAATTGAGGAGCTTGATTTAGACTCAACAGACCTGCCAGAGTAATTTATTAGCAGTGCAACCTTAAACAAATTACTTAACCTCTGAGGTCCAGTTCCTCCTGTGTTAATTGAGAATAACTATTTGTGGCTTATGGCATTGTTGTGAGGAATGAGTAGATCATATCTATAAAACACCAACCCCAGGGCTAGCATGTAAGAAAAAACTAGTATCATATAAGGGATTCATCATTTAATCTTACACAAGCAAGAAAATGTATAGTAGAAATATGCAAATCCTGAAATTAAATTAAATATAAGACTATAACAAGATAATATCCACTATTATTTTCAAATTTAACAATGTAAAATATAAATGTATTGGTATAACATTTAGTAAATTGCGTAAAGATTCAAACATCATTATTAAGGGGCAAAAAAAGTATACATACATGAAACCCAGGTTAAGGGAAAATCTGTGTAATGGAAAGCATCAATTCTGTAATAAAAGGAGGCAAGAGAATGTTAAGTTTGCATTAGACTGTTTTGGGATATTTAGATGTCAGATGTTCCAAAAAGGAGTCATGTAGCCTGCCTTGATATTGATTAAGAGGAACTTGGAACAGGTAGATCCCTTGGGGTAAAGGCCAAAGGATTACAAATGTAACAGGTGATATCAATGAAATTTCACCATTACCTACTCATTCATTCATTTGTGTTTCAGAGAGTGAGCATCTTTGCAAAGAAATAACAGCATGTACTATTTAAGAAGAGGCAAAACAAAACAGAACAAAACAAAACATGGTATGTTTGAGAAGTTGAAAGGACAACAAGGCTGAAATATAGAGAATGAGGTTACAAAGGTAAGCCATATTACACAATTTGAATTTTATTCCAAGTGGTTTACAGCATCTTAATATCCTACAAAACATGGGAAAATAACCACATACCTCAGTATATGTTGATGAGATTAGTAAGAGGGAGGTGTTAGTGATCAATGGTTGTAAAAAATTCCTGTTTAATAGACTTTAGGTCTATTTTCTTGTAATCAGTTTTAGGCTGATACAATTTTTAAATTATGGGTAGGCAGGATTTTGAAATTTAATTGTCAAGCAGGTGATCCACTTCTGTCTGTATTGCATTCTTGGACTGGCGGGATCGTAGAGGACAATATTCATGGTAGACCAAAAGGACTACACACACTCTGAAGGCCCTTGAGATCAACCACTCCCCAACATTTTAGTTGCTAATAGTCTTTATATTTACTGATTTGTCCTTTTATTTAATATATAAAATCATTTCTGAATGAAATTTAATTTCTCTATAGAATTAAACCACACACAATATGAATTAGGCTCTTGAAAGATTCTCAATTTCTTGCACAATACCAAAGATTAGCTAGGATGTCAAGCAAAGAGGACAGTCATACACTGTTGTTGGGAATGGTAGTTTGTACATCCACTTTGGAAAACAATTTAGCACTGTGACAATACTATGAAAATACTGAAGGTTGATCAATACAATATACAAGTTATTAGTTATCTCCAGGTCACTAAGAAATGGTTACCCTTGACACTTCAAAAGCAAGCCTTTATTCCTAGATTGATCAATTGGTGTTCAGGAGTTTGCTTTACTATTGCATTTTTTTAAATTAAATTTATTGGGGTGACTTGGTTCATAAAATTATGTAGGTTTCAAGTGTGCAATTCTCTAATAATCATCTATGTATTAAATTGTGTGTTCACCACCGAGTTAGTTCTCCTTCCATCACCATGTATTTGACCCCCTTCACCCTTTTTTACCTCTCCCTTTCCCCATTACCCTCTGGCAACCACTAAACTGTACTCTGTGCCTATGAGCTTTTGCTTGTTTGTTTTTTGTTTTTGTTTTTGTTTTTGTTTTTTGCTGCTTTCAGTTTTATATCCCATATATGAGTGAAATCATATGGTTCTACACTTTTTCTGTCTGACTTATTTCGCTTAGCATGATAATCTCATGTTTCTAACTAGCTACCAGTAAGAATAAAACACAGCAATATTATTTTTTTCACTGCATTAAACACTAAAATATGAAATAAATTCTCGATCATAATACCAAATTATGCCAGCTGAATGGGGTAGAGAGATTATACTGGATTTAATATGAAGCCTATAAGAAACAATCACATTATTTTAAATCACACTTTAAGTAGTGCTAGAAATTAATACTGTTCACTCAAATATTAAAATCATTATTTCTTTCTTATAATTTTTATTGCTTTTCTTAATATGTATTTGTTTAGGGTATGGGAGATTATGTAGCACAAATTGCAGAAAATATATGGAAATAACTATTTCTTAAGATATTTGGTCTCCAGAACAGATAATGGAGCTATATTTTATAATTAGGGTGGTTTCTTGCCTCCTTAGTTCCTTTTCATCTGTATATTTATAAAGATGGTGGAATATATTCAGAAGTCTGAGGTTTTTTGTGGTTTCTTTTTCATTGTCCTTCTAGGCATAGACTACTTCAGCATGTTATAATGCAATTTCCCTCTCTAAGAGATGGTTGTAATTAATTTATCTTTATAAACTAAATCAAATGCTGAGAGTGTTATAGAGAGCCTCAGCTCAGGACTTTGACACTAAGCTAAGAGGGCAGATAAGGATGGTGGAACACAAATTCCAGAAGCCTAATTGACTCAGTTTGTTCTGTGATAATAATTACAGCCTTTCACAATCGAGGTCTGTGAAATCTGCCAGAGAGTTTTTAATTCTCTTTTCCTTAACAGATTTAATAAAAGGTCAAACTTTCTCAAAATGAGAACTTCTCCCGTTTTTAATATCACTACCTGCCCTACATAAATCTGCTGGTATCTTATGAATTATTACTTGATTGCAATTCAGGCAAGGAGAATCTACCTGATAGAATATGAAAGAAATATAACGAAAAACATTTCAATTAACAAAATTTCCCTTAATGTTGCCTGAAAATATATACTCAACAATTTCTATCACTTTAAAGGAATAAATATTTTTCTTAAAACAAAACAAAACAAACAAAAAAAAAAAACTTGTTTCTTTAAAATGGTAAGTGAGAATTTGCCTTTATAATAAATGAAGCCATATTTCTCAAGTAACCAGAACAACTTACCAGTTTACTGAAAGTCACTGTTTCACTTGAGGCATTGCCAACTTATATATCTTAAAGATTTTATTGAATTACCTAGAGCAAGGAATAGTGAATTCAACATTTGCAAATAATCACTTACATATTTTTTTATTTTAAAAATAGGCCCTTTAATTAAGCAGGAACTTGTGATACACATGGAATATTTTTTCATAAGAATATTAATTTCTTCATCTTCATTTCTCCTACAGGACATTTTATTTGAGAACATAAATCTATACATATTCTATATAAATTTTAATTTACCAAATACTGTTAGCCATACATATGTTTAAAATATAATTAGGGTACAAATTTAAATGGTTTCTGCTCTCAGAGTGCTTTACTCTAGTGGGCATTATTTAGGATACCCAAATTTTAGTCACTAATATGTTTAAGAGTTTTGTCCAAATAAAAGAGAAACTTATAGATTTACATATAACAATCACTTTTAGAGGCTTCAACTAATATGAAAAACTGAACTACTATGGACTCCCCTCCCCTGTTTCCAACCTCATACCAGTACCCATATAAATTTTTTTTGATATATAACTGGACTTGACAATAAACAAGTAAGTCATGAGAAATTAAAATCAGAGAATAAGTACAGATTAAGACAAGGACATCCATGGGTATTCTAGTGTCAGATATATGTCCCAATTGCTGAGGTTGGGGTTCTGGCAAGTACACTAGGATGGAAGACGCAGCCGTTGAGTGATGAGGAGAAATTTGGAATTCTCTACCCTGCATAAAGCTAAAAGTAAAATGAATACTTGATAAATCTGTGGGAAAGGAGGAGGAAAAATAATTTATTTTTGAAGATTTGAAATCCCATGCCTGGACCACTTTAAGTTGTAAGTTACAAACTCTAAATATCTGAAAAGTGAGAAAACATGAAACCAAGAAACAAACATAAAAATTAAACAGTTTCCTAGAAACCCATAAGGTCCACAAAGAAATGTCAGAAATCCCTCTGTATCAGGAGTACTTTCATAATCAAGACACATGGAACACCCACAGACAAAAGTCTCCGCACTAAAGATGGCATTGGAAAGGAAGGAATGGAGGGAGGGAGGGAAGGAGGGAGGGAGGGAGGGAGGGAGGGAGGGAGGGAGGGAGGGAGGGAGGGAGGGAGGAGGGAGGGAAGCAAGGAAGGAAACAAGGGTGAAAAAAATCCTACATTAGACTCCGATATAACTGGCAAACCCAAGAACCTCAGAGAAGAATAATCTGAAAAATAATATTAAATAACTATGTTTAATATAATTAAATATATAAGAAATGAGTTATATACTTAGAACATAAGTATAAAATAAATGGAAATATTTGGGAAAAAATCAAATAGAACTCCTACAAATCAATATAAATATTTAAATTAATAACTCATATGACATTAAATAGTAGATTAGGCTACGAGAAGGTTGAAATCTGGAAGGTAGATTTAAGTGAAATTCAAAATGCAAACAACAGAATTACAGTGATAAAAATGTGAAAGCGTTTAAAAGATATGTAATAGAAAATGAGGACTATTTTACATCTCATAGAGTGTCATAAGAAAAAAGAATAGTGGGGTAAACAATATACAATCAGATAGTGGCTGAAACAGTTGCAGGGTTGAAAAAAAGACAAGTTTTTAGATAATACAATGGATCTTCAACTAGTGATGAGATGACAGAACATAAAAGACAAAAAACCAAGCCTAAAAAAAAAATCAGTAAGTAAATTTTCTATTATTAGAAAAGCAATCAAACTAACACCAGACTTTGCAAGCAGTAAACAATTCTAGAAAACAGAGGATAATATCCTCGGAATGCTGAAAGGGAAAAAAAGGCCCAGAAAAATGTAGATTCCCTTTTTAGTTAAATATTTATCCAAAAGTGAAACAGATTAAAACATTGCCCATATCTTACATTAGAGGTATCAAATCTGTCTACAAAAATAGGCCTAAAGAAAACGTTATATTTCTTTAAGACGTATATTGCATTCCACTTGACATTGAGAAGAAAAAGATGTTCAAGCTTACTGGAACAAAAGTTATATTTGAATTCCTAGCTAATGACTAGATTATATAAATAAACAAATACAATGAAAAGAATAAATTTTCTTTATTTGCAGGTTGCCTATGTATAAAATTCTATAATTCTTTATTTTATGTGTTAGAATATAAGTTTTTTGGACTAAACTTAATAAAAATGGCTAAGAATTTTATGGAAGAATTCTAAAAATGTATTGATAAGACTTTTTTCTCGCTTTAATCTTTATTATTTTGCCCCAAACTCAAACATATCATATGCCCATTGTAACAATCAAATAATTCAAATGATTGATTTTCTATACACAAATATTATTGTTCCCACATCATTCTTCAGCTACATTCTTCATCTCAAACTTGTTAACTATTTGTGTGTTCTTTCATATTAAAGAATACATGGATGATAAGTGTAAGTTTTAAAGCATTATATAAAAGTCAATGCTATACTTAAATAATATACCATTAACAATACCTTTGATGATTCCCAACAATGTAAGGTAATCACAATTCTAATTTTTTTTAATCATTAAAAGAAGTGATCTTAAATACTTAAAAAGTAATAAAAAAGCAATCAATATACCATGTTCATGGTGGGGGGAAAAAAGCTATAGTAACAATAGATTATTTCTATAAATATATATGTACATATATACATATATACACACAGGACAAAACATATATATGTGTGTGTGTGTACATATATAATGTTTTATGATTAAAATTCTTTTACTTTTTGATAACTTGGCAGCATGATCATAAAAATCAAAATGGAAGAATCATACAACAATGAATAGATAATTTATGAAGAAGATAATATAGTAGAAAAGAGAAATATTTAGTCATAGAAATATACAAGATAGCAAGCCATATTTTACAGCCATAGAATCTACGAGGCTGTATATTGGTGCAGGGTAGACTCTATGAATAAAGAACCTGAAAGAAACCAAAATAAAGAAACCTAGCGCATAAAGCAGTTGTTTGAAAAATAGTGATTATTTAATTTTTTGTTTCTTTAATCTTCATATCTTTGTCCAAATGGGAACAAAGAGATTAAAATTATACAATTGCTGCCAATATGGAAAGAAATTATAGAAAACAAATTCCCTTTTTAAAATTCTTACTTCAAATACTTCAACATTAAAATATGGAATAAAATATTAATAAATATTAAGTATAAATTGCTTAAATAAGTTACAAAAGGCATAGATCATAAAAATAGATATTAATAAGTTTTAAAGATGAAAAATAACTCATTTATAAATTTATAATCTGATAAATCAATTGTTAAATTCAATATACACGTTTCTTAAAATAAAAGGAAACCATAAAGGTAGTTAAATGTAAAATATTGCCTTGGAGATGGTATTTGTAAAACATGTAACTATTTAAAAACAGGCAATTTAAAGATGAGTCAACCTAAAAAGTAATCAAATAAATGAAAATTTATTCAACTTCATCTATAATCAGAGTAATGTGTGTTTAACCAACAAGCTATAATTAGACATCTATCAAACTGATGAAATTGCCATGTAAATGATACCCCTTATTTAAATTTCACTATATGCAAAACAAGTGGACACATATATGTGTAGTAAAGTGTAAAACTGCCATAAAGAACAGTGAGGGGTCTGAGATTTTACTCTTCTCAATGCTAACAACATTTTAAGTTCCAGTTTCATGGATACTAGTATAAGATACAATACTTAGGGTCAGAAACCAAAGACTTCATTACTCATGGCACAGCAGGTAGCTTGAAACTTATATTCTCCTTGGTTCCTCTGGCCCAACACTTCCCATGGAGACAGTGCTATTTACACTGAGGGTCTCCCTCACAGCTAAGACCCAGATCTTGGGAAACTAGTAAAGCTGCCCAACATTTTCCCCAGAATGACACATTATTTTTATTACTGGACAGCAAGTAAATCTGTCCTCTATTTTCTAAAGCTGTGTATTATAGAAACATCCTTGAAAAGATACTATGGACCAGAAGCTTATTCAAGATGTGCAGAGATGCTACGGAAAATTGTCTCAACACAAGAATGGGAATGACCCAATAAATTTCAAGAGTGATGATATCTATGGAGTAAAAAAGCAAGCACGTCAGATTTCTAAAAGGATTTTGAAAATAACACTAATATTTTATTTATGGGAAAAAAAAAAAAAAAAAAATGAAAGAGCCCCACTTCCAGAAAGGAGGGAGTAACTATTGCTAAAATCAAACAGAAAATGTAGATTAAAAACCAAAAATTACTAAAAGACATCAACGAGCTACTGAAGCAATGAGGGCTAGAAGACATACCAGGAGTCCAGAGACAGGAGAACCATGGAGCAGACTTTCTGCAGCTGATTTTTCTCTGGGCTATCTACTGATTTAGGGATTGGCAGGATGCTAAGAATCTGGGCTTTGCTTGTTAAGAGCACCATTGCTGATGTAATAATACAACAGTCAAGATTTTGGTGGTTTTGTAGGACTTAACAATTAAACTTGGAAATCTTTCCAATCTCAAATATTAAGATAGTCTGCTTACAACATTTTCCAAAACCTTTTTGAGAGTTTCTGACATAGAACAAGATCAGAACAGATTTATGGTAGCTGATATACATTGACCTGAGGTTGAGATATCTATCTGTAGCTTATCACACTAGCCTAGCAGATTCTACTAATACATAGACCCAAAAGCCCTAAAGGAATCCTAATTAAGATACAGCCACTGAGATGTTTGTGCTGTGTGGTAGGTAACATTTAGTATGACAATAGATAACTAATAGGGAAATTGGTACCTAAGTGAAAGTTATTAACATAACAAAACCCTGTATTTGTAGCACTGGCTTCTATATTTATAGAAATAAGCTGTGTTGCACAGTGAGACAACAGTTATAAAATGCTGTAATCAGAGTGACCTACCTTGATGTAGTGGTAAAATCTTTGCTAAACCTATGAGCTACAATAATATGAAAGAAAAAAATGTACTTCATAATCTTGTGGAGTTGGATGAAGGACTCATGAGACCCAATGTTAGAAGGGTGAGTTGTCTGCTTTTACTGTAGACCACATATAGCTATATACAGAAAACTTAAAGCATATAAAAATATTAAAAGTCATAGAATTTTGATAGAAAATGTATCAAGTAAACAGATTATTCAGGTTAAAGTGTTGTACTTCCTATACCTATAGAATAGCAAAAACACAAAGATGAAATTTTAAAATATTTCTATATATAAACACATCAATAAATTAAATACATAGGAAGGAATCTATAAATAGTACACAGATGTGTATAATTAAAACGAAAATTATTATTGAAAATCAATAAATACATAAATGTATCAAGAAAGACCATATCAACTAGCACCAAAACTGATCTACAGAGTAAACACAGCTTCAATGAAAATCACAGCCAATTTTAACTTTTTTAAGAGGAAGAGAGGGCATAACAAATTCTAAAATTTATATTAGGCCATGAATAACCCCTTTTGAAAATACAAGTAGAAAGGATAAACAAAGACTAAAAATGTGATACATATAAATACACGCTGAGTATAAAAACCAGAAATAGTAAGGCATTCTGTTTTTATATATATGTACAAGTAACAAATATAACAATAATAATATTTAAGATACACAAAAAGATAGGAGATCTAAATTCTACTATATCACTTTTAAAATTGAATCCATTCTTAAAACCTTCTTATAATGAAAATGCTAGGCTTAAATCATTTTGGAGGTGAATTCTTCCTAAAATATAAGGAAGAAATATCAGTGTTACTTAAAGTCCACCAGAGAGTCAGAAAAAATATCTACCTCACATATCCTATGTGTCCTCATATCCTTGATAATAACCACAAGGACTTCATAAAATGACAAAAAAGTTATGAATAGAGGCCAGACAAATAAATTCGCGAACTCATCCTAGAAAAAGTGCTACATACCTCATTGCTGAATAGCACTATGGTCACCTTTGAAGTACTCTGCTTGGGAAGCTATGCTGACGTCAATGCCTAATCCACCCTTCAAAGCAATTTTGGAACTCTTTTTCTGGAATGGCCATCAGAGCTGTCGTATTACCCTTGATGTCCTGAATGTCATCAAAATGTTTTCCTTTCAATCGTTCCTTTATCTTCAGGTAAAGAAATAAGTCATTGGGGGCCAGATCAAATGAGTAGGGAGGGTGTTTTATTTATTTACTGGCTAAAAACTCCCTCACAGACAGTGCCGTATGAGCTGGTGCATTGTTGTGATGCAAGAACCGTGAATTGTTGGCAAAAAGTTCAGATTGTCTAACTTTTTCACACAGCCTTTTAAGCACTTCCAAATAGTAAACTTGGTTAACTGTTTGTCGAGTTGGTAGAAATTCATGATGGATAATCCCTCTGATGTCAAAAAAGGTTAGCAACATTATTGCAGCAAGTTTGCAACTTAATTGTGTAAAAATTCTAAAAACAAGATAGAGAAAAAATTCTAAAAACAACAATCAAACCAGAGAAATATCAAAAGTATATTACATCATGACTAGGTGAAATTTATTCCAGGAATGCAAGGGTGACTAAAAAAAACAATTGATATAATTAAACATATTAACCAAAAATAGAGGAGAAAACTCATATGATCATCTCAAAAAATGAAGGAAAGCATTAAATAAATTTCTGTATGAAATCATGACAAAAAACTTTGCATATTAGAAACAGAAAGGAACTCCTTGATATAATAAACGTATCTACCAAAAACCTACACAAAAATCCTACTTAATGGCAAATTACTGAAATTCTTCCTCTGAGGAAACAAAACAAGGATGCTTGCTTGCCACCCTTATTAATATTATACTGAAGATTTAAGCCAATGGATTAAAACATTGAAAAACAATTAGTATAATAAAAGAAAACAATGACTTATTTGCTAATGAAATTCCTATATGCAAATAATGAATGGTAAATAAAGGTGAATGGTTAAACGGATTCATGAAGATCATGAATACTACTCAACAAAAGAAATCATCAGTATGCAACAACTATGTGGAGTAACTTCTAGGGAATTAATATTGAGTGAAAAAAGCCAATCCCAGAAGGTTACATACTGTATCATTCCTTAATATAACATTTTGAAAAGATAAAATTTTAGAGAGAACATATTAGAGATTGCCAGGGCATAGGGCGTAGGGAAGGTGGTGTTGGAGTAAAGTGAGCGTAGGTATAAGAGGGCAACATGAGGGGTCCTTACAGTGATGAACAGTCACTGTCTTGATGCTCCTGTTGGATATACAAACCTACACATGGGATATAGTTGTAGTAAACTGAATAGAGACACAAACTAATATAAACAAATGACTACATATAAAACTGGTAAACTCTAAATTTGTCAATTATGTAATATCAATAGCATGGCTGTGATACCTTGACTACAGTTTTACAACATTACCATTCATGAGAAACTAGGTAAAGTGTATACAGTATCTCTGCATTATTTCTTACAAGTACCTGTAAATTTACAGTTATCTCAAAAAATGTCAAGTAAAAAACTTACATGAACAATTGTATGTTTAGATCCCTCTACAGAATTAAAAGTTGAGAACCCATCCCTTGTGTTCTGTGGGAATTTTATAATATAGGAATGCTTCTATACTCTAATTCAGCTATTTCACTCAAAGACCTGAAGGTTACCAACATCACATTATTCTACCAGCTTTTTTATTCAAGTATTACCACTGTATTTTTTACCCTTTTGATACTGATAGTTTATTGAATTCTTTATTTCCTTTCAACCAACACACACCTCATGTTTTAACTCTCTAATAATACATAAATACTAATTTTAAGTACTATTTTTCAAATACACTAACCTCCCTTACCAATGCATTCTCCACATTTAACTTATACTAAATTTATTTTAAATGGTCAAATACTGTGTTGCCAATTTCAAAAAGTCATTTATCCATTTACTTTTATCATACCCTGAATTAATGAAGTTAAATGGAATTTTTGTGACAGCTTACTGATTAAATAAAAAATATTCACATCTCTACTTCTACCATAAAGTCATGATAATTAAACTTATCTGGACACTAAAATGAATTCTGAAAGTCAACTCAAATTCTCTAATCAGATTCCTCTTTATTTTTCTAAAAAATGTCAGACCTCTCCCCTTGTTTCTCTAACATTATATTTCCAATATACTCATGTTAACTGACTCACTTCCTTGAGAACAAAAAAGATGTTGGACAGAAACTACCTCATCTTTCTACAACACCTACAAATCGAAAGGCACTTGGAATTCTCCTTTCCTCCTACCCATTGGATACAATTGTAACAGTCCCCTCCTCCTATCAAGGCAAAACTTCCCACTTAGTTTCTGCTTTGTTTTGCTTGACCACTTAGCAACATGAAGAAGAGTTGACACTCATTTCAATTTCACCTACTGTTTTCCCAAATAAGTTTATATTATTTCTTCTAGTATCCCTGCTACTCTTCTGCCCAAAGTATCTCAAGCCCTTTGGTTGATTCCAAGTCCTCTGTCAGTGCTTAATATGATAGAGTGCTTCAGGATTTGAACTTATGTGATTTTCTTCTTTTTCTTTTTTTCTTCAATCACTACTCTTTCCTAAAATGCTCTAAATTATCAAGTGTATGCCAGACACTTCCAAATGTGTATCCGTAACAAAGTCTCAACTAACTCCCTACCTAGAATCTCGTCTTGAATTTAAAACTTAGTATGCCTGAAACTGACAGTAGCATACCTACTCTAGTGCTTCCTGTCTTAGCAAATAACATGCCAACTCTTTATTCGGGAGAGTCTCCCATAAACACATATTACCAGATCCAATCAAATTCATCTCCCTGATGTAATTAAATAATCAGTCTATCAGTGTATCCCATTGATCCTAATTCCAGAAGATATGAAAAACATTATAATTTCTCATCTTCTCCAATAATACTAACCTATTCCAAAGTTGTAGTATCTTACCTGTACTGTTTAAAAGGCTCCAACTCATTTCACTATTTCATTAACCCTAGCTTATATTACTGAATACTTCCCTATCTCTTCATTTTCCATCAAATGGCCAGTGAATTTTTAAAAACATATTGAATATCACATCTCCATTAAAGTCTTCCTTTCCTAGACTAAATTTGAGACTCCTGTGATCCTGGCCTACAGGGACTTGCCTGATCTATCTAAAAACTTAAATATCTAGCTTTTTCTTCTTAACTCCCATTTTTATACCTCGATGCTTTTCATTCTCTTAACTCCAGACACATTAGCCTTCTTTTTATACCAGAATATGCCAGAATAATTCACAAAACCTATATATTCGACATTCCAAATCTCTGGAAAATTCTCCATAAATTCTTAACTTTTCAAGTTGTTGGAATTTGAATCTCAGATCAATAGTCATCTCATCAAAAAGTCTTCCCCTGACCTCACCACAAAAAGTATCCTCATACAAAGCTACTACTCTTGATCCCTTCACACTTTTTTATTTGTAGAAATTAGAATTGAATGCTTTATTTGTTTGATTGATTACTGACTTTTTGGTGCATTACAATGTGAGCTTTATGAGCACGAACATCATGCCATATTCATCTCACCGACGAGTGATAACAATAGGACCTGAAACACAGAAGGACTCAATAAATATTTTAAATACATATTAATACCAATAGCATGCTCCTCTTCAGTTATTGCCACTTTTTCCTCTCAGTTTTAAAAACAGGAAATCTAGACTGTCCCTATATATCCTCTTGGATCCTTCTAATCAACTACTGAAATATGACAGTAATCTTTTAAAACACAATTCTAAATAAGACAACTCATTGCTTAAACATCTCCATTGGCTTCCTATTGCTGTTAGGATAAAGACCAATAACTGTGGTCTCTGTGACAAGATTTTGAATGAATTGGATTTTACTTTTCTTTTAATTTCTCTTCAGCATCCTTCCCATTATATTCATTTTAAAACCAGCTGAATTTTGTTTTTCTTATTTTGAAATTTTCTAAATGGATTAGCCTCATCAAAGTTTAACTTATTTAATTTTAGCAAAGAGAAGTCGTAAAACTAAAATATAACATATTAATTAACAAGGTAAAAAATTTAAATGAGTACAGCCTTAATAGTATTTTAGTGCATTTACTTTAGAAATTGAACATGCTTTTCAAAATATTCTCACTACTTCAAATCGGAAGATTTGAAATGTGCATAGATAGCATTTTTTTTTTCATTAGGAACTTCTGGAAATATGATAGTTCAGCAAGATATTATTATTATTTTTTAACTAATGGAAGTGTTGTAAAGTAGCTTTTCTTAAAATATTACCTTCTCAATGTACACAAAAATTTTCTTGAGTAGTCCATAGTTCTATAACATGGTGTAAAATTATTATTTCTTGATAAAATCAAAATAAGACAATATCAATATTATGTTAACAGAATTGGTGTGTGTCATCCATTAATCCATCTTATACATTGTAATTTAATGGTTTTTTAACAAAGCTAATCCAGGTATTATCTTAATTTTAATAGTGAAAAAAATGTACAAAGTTTATCTTTTAAACATTAGATTCTTTTTTTTTTTTTTGTAATGTTGTGTGAATCAGCTGAATAATGGCAATAGTTTCAGAAAAGAGATTCCAGGTTAAGTTATAAAATTTAATATGACACAACTGATATGCACTATGCATATTGCTTATTTTTCCTTTTGGGTCTGGATGAACAAAATAAGTTACATTTCCTGAGGCCAACATTATGAAGGAAACATTTTAATGAAGAAAAACGCATTCTACAGAGCAATTTTAAAATGTAATATAAGCCTTAATTTCCAGGCTCACAGTTGATGAAGATGTAAGGAATCGTTTTTGGAATTCAAATGGAAAATCGAAAATTGCTGGAATGCTGTTTGCAAAGGAGTCTAATTAGCTGTAGCTACATAAAGTTTTGCTTAACAGAGGAGACCAACGACATAGTGAGAGTGAATCAATAGGGAAGCAAAGTTCCAGCTGGTAAATGCTAACTCTGAGAGAGATATCCAACAAAGGAGGAAGGCATATCCATGGACTCATCTACAGACTAATGGCACTTCAATCTCAAAATGAGATACACTCAGAGCTTGGATTATAGAAGTCTCAAAAAATATTAGTTCACATTCTCCCATCTTTTACACTTACAAGTTTCAGAAAAAAATATTTTTTGAGTTTGTTGTTTTGTTTTTTAAAGATCAATGGTTACATCTTAGGCAAGAAACAGACAGAGTGAAATAGAGGGGAAAAATGACACCAAATACAAAAGAAACTATAATTACAAACAATTTCAAGCTTCAAGCCTTTTTCCTCTAAAATATGAGTAACATGCACACAAACACACAGATTCAAACAAGACAGTGACAATAGTATGTTACATATTTTTAAATGCTTTCCAGGCTGAATGATTAAGGTTGATTCTAAGCCAATTCCATGTATTAATTTATTTAATCCTTACAGCATTATTAAATTGGCACCATCATAACCGCCATTTACAAAAGAGATACTGAAGTACAGTAATTTGCTTAAGGTCACATAGCTGGTAAATAATTCAGTCAAATCACACTATATATTCTACAAACAGATGCAAAGTCACATTAATAAGCCACATAACTATTGTTATAAAACTTGTGAGGAGTCAAATCATTTCACTTTTCTTTAAGTCTCTAGGTAATCTTTCTGTCACTTGGCCTCTCTGAGTCTAGAATCCCTGTCCTAAAACGAAGTAGCTCCACAATCCCAGAGTTGTATTTTAAGAGAACTATTTCATTCTGAAATTATGAACCAAATTATTTTAAATGAATATGTATGTTTGCTGAATGTGTATCATGTGAGTACTGAGAGGATTCTTATAAAGTGTTATAAAATTCCTCAACCCAATTCGCATGTACTGCAGCGAAGGTTTTGAAAGCCTAGAAAATTGGGCTGCAACGGATAGTTCCATTTGCATTACCAACTCTGGTCTTCAAAATATCAGAGTTGCTTCATCTTTGCTTATTAACAACTGAATTTTCATATTATTTTGAACACATTTTGATGTAGTTTTTCCACCCAATAAAGTAAAATGAATCCAACAGTTTTTAGCACTGTGTCCTTTCAAACTATTCCTTTTGTAGTTTCAGAATTCTGTCTGTTTCAAACATGAGGAAATCAGTCGATGACTGCATGGTTCTATTTTATTATACCATGTTAAATGATCCCAAGTAGCCTAACTTGCTTAGTCATGGCTCTTCTGTCAAATAAATATTTACTGAGCAATGTGCAAAGTACAAAGCTTTCTCCTTAGGAAAGGGCAACAGCTAATTAATTCAGTTTCTAGAGAAATTATAATTATCCACTTATCCAAAAGTTATTCTGCTGGTGGTAACCATTGCTTTTAAATTTTTAAAATCCACAGAGTATTTCT